>NC_063048.1:602500-845000 GCF_018812025.1 Megalobrama amblycephala | reverse complement strand
TCCTTGTTGTTGGTGATTTTAATATCCATGTAGATAATAAAAAAGACTCATTGGGATTGGCATTTACAGACATTCTAAACTCTATTGGTGTTAGACAACACGTGTCAGGACCCACTCATTGTCGTAATCATACTTTAGATCTAATATTGTCACATGGAATCGATATTGATGCCGTTGAAATTCTGCAGCAGAGTGACGACATCTCAGACCATTATCTAGTCTCATGTATACTACATTTAACCATGGCTGCAAAACCATCTCTCTGCCATAAATATGGTAGAACCATCACTTCTACCACTAAAGTGATCAGTGTCATCTCCTTAGCATTCCAGACAGCTTAGCAGAACTCAATGTTACAACAGAAACTACTGACTCTCTTTTCTCCAGCACATTAGACTCAGTTGCTCCTTTGCGCTTAAATAAGATTAAGGAAAATAGTCCAATGCCGTGGTACAATGAGCACACTCTGGCCCTAAAGGGAGCAGCCAGAAAAATGGAGCGCAGCTGGAAGAAGACAAAACTAGAGTTTTTTTGCATTTTGTAGAAAGAAAGCATTTTCTTGTACAGAAAGGCCTTAAAACTGCTAGATCTGCTTATTTTTCAACTCTCTTAGAAGAAAACAAACACAACCTTAGGTAATTATTTGATACACTGGCTAAATTAATGAGAAATAAAGCTTCAACTTCTGACATTTCCAAACAGCACAGCAATAATGACTATGTAGACAAAACCGTTTCCATACCAGCATGATGAATCCGATCTTCAATCAGATGGAACTGGATTAAATATTTTGACTGTTGCGATCCCAATCTGACCTTGACCCGTAATGATGCCTTAATCATAATCATGCTCTGTTCGTTGCTGTTCAGAGGTGACTGAGCCTGGTTTCTCCCAAGGTTTTTTTTGTCCATTTTTGTCCATGGGTTCTTGCCGCTGTCGCCTCTGGCTTGCTTAGTTGGGGACATTTGACATTCAGCTTGATATTGTTTTTGTTCTGCCTGCATCGACACCATTTTATGCAAACTGAACTGAGCTGGACGATGACATCACTGTTTTCTCCAGAGCTGCTGTATAGACAAATGAACTAAATTAATAACTATTGATTTTTACAACGGAATGAATCAATACTGAATTTCCTTAAGCTGGACAATGACACAATTGTCTTCTAGAGCTGATGTGCAGCCAAAAATATTTTCCAGTTATCACTGTAAAGCTGCTTTGACACAATCTACATTGTAAAAAGCACTATATAAATAAAGGTGACTTATCCATTCCCTAAACCGTGGCTAACACCCCCTAAAAAAAAAAAAAAAAAAAGCCTAGTGATGTCACTGATTCTACAGTTTCATGGCCTGAAATTGACCAGATTTGTTTTGTCCCACATATTGACAATCAGTATGGAAAACATGTTTCTGCCACAGAAAAAAAAACAAAAATACAAAAGGTAATTGCAGTACACTCACTCGTGTGTGTCAACATTGTGAACTCAGACATCAGAATTTTATCAGAATCATTTAATTTTTCATATTCAAACAGCCTGGGAGCAAAAGATACAGAGAGGAAGCAGGAGAGTGTCACTAAGGCTTTAAGGATGCGTCAGGTTATAGTCAAACAGAGAACCGACCGTACAGTAAATGACGTCAAAAACAGTTCACGTTGACTAATACAGCTTAAATGGAAAGATGTGAAAGTGAGGAATCTTCTGGACTCGTCGGGCTCGTGGTCTCAGCACAGCGGTTTGCCGTGCCTCATGTTCTGAGCACACTTTCGGCCCAGGTTGGCCCCCTCCATCAGCAGGTCGGCCAGCCGGTCCAGGCCGACACAGACGGTGAGCGGGGCGATGAGGCCGTAGAGACCCCCCAGCATAATGCTCAAGGGCCAGCCCAGAATCAGCAGCACCAGCAGCCATATGACGGCCCAGAAACACGAGCCACACGACATCCTCAGCTACAGAGAGAAAAAGAGCTTTTTCAAACACACTGCATAAACTTCACCGAGCAGCACTGTTCTCCAGAGAAACACTCTGACTTTAATTAGAATACAAACACAATCCTGCACTCAGAACATTAATACATCTCTGAAATAGCTTCAGTGCTAAAGAGAGCAGGAATTAGGGGAGCGCAATACTATTGTAGTATTTAGTAATATTTTGAATTAGTTTACATTTTTGGTTTTCACTTTAACTTCATTCAGTTTTAAGAATTTTGGTGTGTTTTTGTCATTTTATTTCAATTAGAGTTTATTTTATTTCAAGTAACAAAAATGATTTTTATAGTTTTAGTTTAGTATAATAACCCTGGTGAGATCAGATCCGTCAGTTTCAGGTGCTTCAGAGCTCATCCATCTGAAAACCCTTCCTGCCTTTGTAGACCATCTGGCCACAACTTCAAATTTCTCAGTGAGATCAACATCACGGTGAGCTTTAGATTCAGAGCTTCCGAGGGAGCGCTGGCAAGAGAAACCAGCTTTCAAAGAAAAAGATCAGGAACTACGTCAGCCTCACAAAATCTGAGGAGCTGCAAGCAGGAGTGACATTTCCTGAAGCTTTGATGGTGAGCTTGTGGAATATGCAGTAGCCCAATTATTAATTTGTCATTGTGAATGGTACACTATGTAACTTTTGGCGCTCTAGCGGTGAAAAAAAAACTGCATGCACTTTGCGGACGAACATTGTTTTGGTTGTGCTTCAGCTGAATGAATACTGCTCATAAAACATTCACTACTAGAGATATAACCAGGTTAGATGGAAAGGATCTCAAGCTGACTAGCTGAAGACGTTACTGTAGCTTTACCCATGAATAGGCACGATACTAACTTGAAAATAAATTCCAGCACATCTACAACCGCCATAATGAAACGAGCCTGCACAATAGATAATGCTTTACACTGACCTGTTAGAGAGCTACATATGGCAAATTATCTGTTCAATAAAACAACTTAATCGCCTGTTGAGTAACAAAAACCATCATCTCCACGTCTCTTTTACAATATATTTCAAATCAGTTCTCGCCATCTCTGAAAAGCCAAGCTAGTGTTGATTCTGGTTTTATTACAAGCTCTGACGCGTACTCTTGTCGCCAGCAGACTTTCCTCTGTTCTGCAGTTGTTTAAAACGGGTGATTCTTCAGAGGTTGGAGATTTAGCGGCTCCATGTCAATCTTTCTCACTCCTTGCAACAACTAATCTGTGTCACTCCCACACCAGACATGCGTCAAAGCAGCCGGAGGAACTTTTCTCTATTTACGGATATGACGAGACGTGCACGGGCGAGTGACACATGTACACAATTTCCCGCGAATAACATCGCGTCAGGTCTAGAATATAAACACTTATGATAGGCTTACCATAGTGAATCAGAGTAAGACCAAAACACACGCTTTAGAAGGACTGATGTATTAACTCAAGAAAGTTACTTTATTCAATATTATTATTAGTTACATTATTAATTTATTGTTAGTTCACAGTGCATTACCTAATGATACAAGTTCTGATATTAAAATGTATTAGTAAATGTTGAAATTAACAATTAAAAATAATTGTGGTAACACTTTAGTGTCCAATTCTCACTATGAAAGTTGCTTATTATCATGCATATTACTATGATATTGGCTTTTTATTAGTACTTATAAAGCACATATTAATGCCTTATTCTGCATGATCATATTCTACATCTCATAATCCTACCCAATACCTAAACTTAACAACTACATTACTAACTATTAATAAGCAGCAATTAGGAGAATGTAATGAGGTGCATTAGCTTTACCTTCATGTGATTTCTCTTCACCTTAATGACATGGTGAAAAGTGGCACATCTTACCCCACTCCCCTCATCTTGATATTTAACTGACTGTTATATTGTACTGAGGTCATTATGGCGACATGTAAACAATCCAAAAAAAGGGTTTTCACCGTAATAACACAGAAAAGCCATTTTGGCTTCCTCCAAAGAACTTTTTTCTCTTAGTGTGAAGAACATTTTAATAATCTACACTTAAACAACCCATTTTCCCATGATTAAGAATGTTTTAAGCAATGGAAAATGTTCCATGGATGTTAAAAGTTCTTCATGGAATCACAGATAAATAAATAAAGAACCTTTTTAAGAGAAAAGTTTGGGACAGAAACAAAATTAACAGCAAATTTCATCATTTTAAAGTAGTTTTGATTTGGACATTTACACACTAAAATAATGTGAACAAATGAAAAAACAACATTAATAGTATTAAAAGAAAACTAAGAATATGCTTTTTGACAAATCTGAAGGCATGTGATCAGTGTGCGGTCTACGGCACTAACTGACAAACCTGTGGTTTAAGGAAATCACATGTTTTTCTGTCACGTTCTGCTTTGGAGTGGCACAATCTCCTGTGCTTTTGTTTTAAATGTCCAGATATTCATTAGGCAATTTTCAATACATATTCTGCAAGCTGATGAACACTTGACATGGAAAACACATTTCAAATCTGCATTAAAAGTTGGACCTAGCTCATCCTGTTAAGGTACTGACCAAAAACTGCTAGTCTTGAACTCTTTAAAATGAAAGAACTTACTGGGAGTGTCTCTTGAGTTGCGTTAAAAAAAAATCGTCCTTGAAAGGTCTGTTAATGTTTCCTCGACATCCAAACCACCCAGTTCCTGTTGCCAGACGCCAGAGACCCTGATGAAGGCAGTGGAGTTCCCAGCAGTAAGTCACAGCACCAGGCGCTCGTGAGAATGGACGCCTTTCACGAGTTACACAACCAACACATTCATGTGATCCACGCTCAGATATGTGCTCAAGTTCACCCTTTACAGGACACGGCTATTACTGTTAACTAAAACCCAAAACCATACAAAAATAAAATAAACATTATCCCAAAATAAACATTAACTGAAATAAAATATATGTTTGTAAAGTACTAAAGAAAAAACTAAAAGAATAAAAATGACAAACAAACAAAAAAAACAATTACTAAAAGTTTAAATGAAAACAGAAAATGAGTCTCATTTTCATTTAGTTTAAGTACTAAATTAACTAAAACAAACTATATAGATACTAAAATAAAATAAATAAAAAAAAACCTTTGAAAAGAACTAAAATAACTAAAACTAAGTCAATAAAATGTATCTAGAAATTAAAAAAAAATAATATGACAAAATACAACAAAATTATTAAGTTTAAATGAAAACAAACTAAATGAAAATGGGACTCGTGTTTTCATTTAAACTTAATTTTGTTGTATTTTGTCATATTAGTTTTTTTTAATTTCTAGATACATTTTATTAACTTAGTTTAGTTAAGCTATTTTAGTTCTTTTCAAAGGTTTTTTATATTTTATTTTATTTTAGTATCTATATAGTTTGTTTTAGTTAATTTAGTACTTAAACTAAATGAAAATGGGACTCGTGTTAAGTACTAAATTAACTAAAACTATATAAAGATACTAAAAAAAAATGAAATAAAATATAAAAACTTTGAAAAGTACTAATATAACTAAACTAAATCTAAGTTAATAATATTTATCTAGAAATAAAAAAAACTAATAAAATGACAAAATTACTATACATTTAAAAATTTATTTTTGTTTAAATGTTTACTAAAATACCAAAAAAATTGAAATTACAGACATTAAAAAAAACGAATAAAATGACAAAAACATCAAAATTACTAAAACTTTAAATGAAAAAAATAAATAAATCTCACTTTAGTTTAATTTGAAGTATTTAAACTACATGAAAACAGAAAATACCAAAATAAAATCTTACTCAAAAGTCTTCAGTTATAAAGTGTTAATCTTATTAACAAAAACTATAATAGAATATCACTGACACAGGATAATGACAGTGTCTAATGGAAAACTGGCCACTGAGATACAACACCTGATTTTTAGTAAAGAAAAAGGATACTGTTTAAGATAAATGAATAAAAGTACGACTTAAAGAATGCAGTTTTAATTCCATTTTATTAAAAAACTCCTCTTACAAAAAGGTAAATTAACATTCATTCCTAAAAACACAACAACAGAAAGAGACTCTCTAGGCCTCTTGGTCCTCGTCACTGTCCCCGCTGTCGCTGTCTCTACCTGGGTGTTCGGGCATTTTAGCGTGATCTTGCTCTTGCTCCTGCTCCTCCACCTTCTTCTGCTGCTCCTCTTCCTCAGTGGCAGTCTGCTGCTCCTCACCGTGACTGGGAGTCTCAGGATGCTCTTCCTGGACCTCCATGGGCGCCGCTGATTCCAGCACCTGACGAGGAGGATCCAGGAGGTTCTGCTGCAGAAACACAAACAGTACGATGAATCAAACATAGCACTGAAGGGGTAAAAAGTTTACTGTTAGAGGACACCCTGCTGGAAGACACGTTTAGATGAATATGAAAATATGTGCAGCACACTTTCCTCTCAATAACAAAAAAAATAAATAAAAAAATGAGAAAACAGCAGTTGAGAAAGCATCTGATCGTAATGATGTGGATGTTTGCAGCAGCTCTGAGATTCAGCTCTCCAGTCAGTTCACCTCACGTTTATTCACAGCACTTTATACAATAGATTGATTTAAAGCAGCAGTTTTACAATATTAAACATGATAAACAGTGCCAGTGTCTCTTTTAATTAGAGTTACATCTTCAGTTTCTACTACATCTCTCCAGTGTGTTCATGTGACCTCGCCCGACTGAACAGAAGATATGAACCAAAGAAGATTTACACACACAGAAGCGGTTCTAAACTCCAAAAAAGAACTTCATTTTGGCCTGATTTTGTTCAAAATGACATCAAACCAGTTCACTTGAACTCTTTGACTTACTATGGCAGATTCTGCTGTCCACTACATCACACTTAACTGCATCTGTGTTGTTTTGTCCTCTTAATGAAGAGAATTATTAGTGATTTGTAAAACTCATTTAAATGCAATTATGATTTTTTTTTTTTTTAGATCAAAATTGACACTTTTTTATTATTATCACATGCTACTGATCTTATTGTTCACGATTCATTGGTGCATATTTGTCTTGAATTGGTCATTAACATGATCATACCTGCAAGCTCTGGACCAGAAAAAAATTCAATTCTTGGAATCAGCAGCTGAAAATTGTGATATTAGAATAAAACTACATGTTGTTTAGGAAGCAATGTTCTTTTGAAACAAAAACCAATGTCTATGGTAACATCCTAAAGTCCGTAAAACAGTTTTTCAGTTCAAATAATACAAGTTTTATAACATCAATAAACCTCACATGTCAGCCTGATAAATGATATGTATGTTAAATACAACTGGCCTGAACAAAAAGGCAGATGAGCTGAATGAAAACACAAATCTCTTACAGAAGGTTGTGCGTATGGAAAAGCAGAAATACAGCGGCTACCCTGGTTAACCCATACAACAAATCAGTGCTGCGCTTATACACTTCTTTATTAGACATCATATGGAGGCAAAATGAAAAGAAAATGCCATTGAAACTTTTCTGCAGACAGTTTCCTTCAGATACACATTCTCAGATTTGCAAAAAAGCATGTGAATGTTGTCCCTATTTAAACGGGACAATGAGAAAATTGCAGGTATAAATAACACTAATAACTTGCTCTTCCTCTGACATGAATTCTGGTAAAACCAAAACAAAATATTCCTACAATAATTACATTTTTTATGAATTGCCAACCTAAACCTGCAATTACACTGTACAAAAACAAAAACTGACCCAACCGGGCCCGAAACCCAACTGTGTGTTGAGTATCGTCAGACTCAGGATGGGTCCAGGCACTCCAGCGGGAGTCTGGGAAAGGAGCTCTCTTTCCTCATGCCTGCCCACAGCATTAAAAAACACACACATCCCATGTGAATTCAGCCAATGAGCTCAAACCATACAACAGAGCAGATGACAACGAGCAGCCGTTTGTTTCAGAATGTCACGCTCATGTTCAGCTGCAGTGCAATTTTCACAGTACAAAAAGTCATTTTTATTGATTTCTCAACAAACTGCCAGTCACATTTGCTTAACCTTCAGAAAATGTTGGGGTTACACTTTATTTTAAGGTGTCCTTGTTAAAGTGCAATTATGCATAATTTATAGTTATTCCTACATGTAACACGTAAGATGGACATTGCAAAATAAAGTATTACCAATGTCATTTGATCAGGTCAAACTAAATATTATATGAGCTGCTTTATTTTCTATTGCAATTTTTGCAATACGGTTACCAAAATTGTTGTGGTTACAATTAAAAACATTGATTTGTGTGATTAAAGATAAAATAAGACCAATGACTTAGTTTACAATAACTTTGATAACAGGGTCGATCGTTTATCATCATATATAAGACGGTATAGTAACAAATATCTTACTAAAAGACTTGTGTCTTTATTGCTTAAGTCATGGGACTTCAATTTGTGCCCTATTCATGGAAACATCTGACCTGTTTTAAAGCTCAGGCATCACACACGAGAAATATCTGGGAAAGCACGAGCACACTTACTTGTCTGTACTGCTGTGTGCTCTGAATCATGTGCATGTACATGTTGTAAACCAGGTTAGCCATCTCTGGCATATCCTTGACCACCTGATCAGGCTGGGCGGAACGCTCCTCCGTCTAGATGGAAATAAAGAGAGAGTGAGAGAGAGGAGGAGCAGGCTTCAGCACATTTTTCCAGGAAACAAAAATTCTCTTTTGCTTGGTCACAAGGCTGAAATGAAAAACAC
The DNA here is from genome assembly GCF_018812025.1 of Megalobrama amblycephala. Lineage (NCBI taxonomy): Eukaryota > Metazoa > Chordata > Actinopteri > Cypriniformes > Xenocyprididae > Megalobrama > Megalobrama amblycephala. The sequence goes on along the minus strand of NC_063048.1, from coordinate 836,326 downwards.
TGCGCCAACATATATAGAGAAAACTGACTTAAATATTTGTATTAACATGCATGTTTCCATAGATATAACTATGTATGTTTTATATTTCTCCATTGTTTATAATTCGATCATGTCATTGGCAATGCTTCATGGGATTCCCTCATTATAGCAGTACACAGTTTTTTTTACCTTTCTCGCTTTGCCCGATTTCCAATTTTTACATTTTTTTTTTTACAACACTTTAACAAAGAGTTAAAGCACTAATGCACTCTACTGCAACTGACTGATTTTTGAAACGGTTTCCAAAACCCAATTACTCCAGCCATCCAAGAGCCCAGCCTTATCAACAGCGATGGTGAGGCGTGAAGTGGCGTCTGTGGCATACTCACAGAGCTGTAGTATTCATAGGGCCGGATGTGCAGCTGCAGGGGTCGAGCGGTCAGCTGGCTAAAGGCTGGCGTCAGCTCATAGCAGTTCTGGAACAGAGACACTCGAGCAAATATGTAGAGGCCAAGCCTCGCTCGAGACATGGCCACAACCAGACGCCGCACGTCTCTGCGGGAAGAGGAAACAGAAGACAAAAAACATTGGTTACTTCCTCGCCCCGAAAACTGTGGATTAGTCATGTTTTAGTATCACTCATATACTATTAGTGTTTTTTGTTAATATTTTGAATTAGAGTTTATTTTTACAATTTGTTTTCACTTCAATTTTAGTTAAAGTTTTACTCATTTTTTTGAGGGTTTGTCATTTTTATTATTTTTTTTACATGTCAATATACAAACCGGATTCCAAAAAAGTTGGGACACTGTACAAATTGTGAATAAAAAAGGAATGCAATAATTTACAAATCTCATAAACTTATATTTTACTCACAATAGAATATAGATAACATATCAAATGTTCAAAGTGAGACATTTTGAAATGTCATGCCAAATATTGGCTCATTTTGGATTTCATGAGAGCTACACACTCCAAAAAAGTTGGGACAGGTAGCAATAAGAGGCCGGAAAAGATAAATGTACATATAAGGAACAGCTGGAGGACCAATTTTCAACTTATTAGGTCAATTGGCAACATGATTGGGTATAAAAAGAGCCTCTCAGAGTGGCAGTGTCTCTCAGAAGTCAAGATGGGCAGAGGATCACCAATTCCCCCAATGCTGCGGCCAAAAATAGTGGAGCAATATCAGAAAGGAGTTTCTCAGAGAAAAATTGCAAAGAATAAGTTATCATCATCTACAGTGCATCATCCAAAGATTCAGAGAATCTGGAACAATCTCTGTGCGTAAGGATCAAGGCCGGAAAACCATACTGGATGCCCGTGATCTTCGGGCCCTTAGACGGCACTGCATCACATACAGGAATGCTACTGTAATGGAAATCACAACATGGGCTCAGGAATACTTCCAGAAAACATTGTCGGTGAACACAATCCACCGTGCCATTCGCCGTTGCCGGCTAAAACTCTATAGGTCAAAAAAGAAGCCATATCTAAACATGATCCAGAAGCGCAGGCGTTTTCTCTGGGCCAAGGCTCATTTAAAATGGACTGTGGCAAAGTGGAAAACTGTTCTGTGGTCAGACGAATCAAAATTTGAAGTTCTTTTTGGAAAACTGGGACGCCATGTCATCCGGACTAAAGAGGACAAGGACAACCCAAGTTGTTATCAGCGCTCAGTTCAGAAGCCTGCATCTCTGATGGTATGGGGTCGCATGAGTGCGTGTGGCAATGGGCAGCTTACACATCTGGAAAGGCACCATCAATGCTGAAAGGTATATCCAAGTTCTAGAACAACATATGCTCCCATCCAGACGTCGTCTCTTTCAGGGAAGACCTTGCATTTTCCAACATGACAATGCCAGACCACATACTGCATCAATTACATCATCATGGCTGCGTAGAAGGAGGATCCGGGTACTGAAATGGCCAGCCTGCAGTCCAGATCTTTCACCCATAGAAAACATTTGGCACATCATAAAGAGGAAGATGCGACAAAGAAGACCTAAGACAGTTGAGCAACTAGAAGCCTGTATTAGACAAGAATGGGACAACATTCCTATTCCTAAACTTGAGCAACTTGTCTCCTCAGTCCCCAGACGTTTGCAGACTGTTATAAAAAGAAGAGGGGATGCCACACAGTGGTAAACATGGCCTTGTCCCAACTTTTTTGAGATGTGCTGATGCCATGAAATTTAAAATCATCTTATTTTTCCCTTAAAATGCTACATTTTCTCAGTTTAAACATTTGATATGTCATCTATGTTGTATTCTGAATAAAATATTGAAATTTGAAACTTCCACATCATTGCATTCTGTTTTTATTCACAATTTGTACAGTGTCCCAACTTTTTTGGAATTGGGTTTGTAGTTTTTTTTAATTAATTTTTATTAGTTTTAGTTTAGTACTTCAATTTAAACTAACAAAAATGAGAAAGAGAATAATTTTTTTTTATTCTAAATTCAGTTACTTTTATTTTAAGTAAAGAAAATGGTTATTTTTATGGTTTTAGTTAACAATAATAACCCTGCTGTAGATCAGACTGCTTAAAGCGTTTATAATTAGGAAGGGTTTGGAGTCACTGCTACACCTACAGATTGTTTCGTGCAGCTAATACTTTAAACATGACAAATGGCTTTAAACATGTCTTGATCTATTTAAAAAGTGATTTTTGTTACATTAACTACATTAAATAAAATTAAATGTTTTAAATGTGTCATATTTGTCAATTTAAAAGTTATTTATTGTTATTTTAAACTACATTTTTAAACATGAATTAAATAGTTAGAGAAAGTTCTCACCTCAAATGTCCAACAGCTTTGGTGCGGACCAGTGAGAGGATGATGTAATCGTTCTGTTGACCCTGAAACCTGTCCACTGTGGTCACCTACAACACATCAGACAGTTTTAAAGGCAGGTCAGTGTCTCTTCTTCCTCTGAATTGAAGAGGATGCCCTGTCTTGGTTTATTGGCAGACATCAAGCCTGGAACTTAATGAAGGTTTGCACACTACTGTGTGACCATTCCTGAAGTTTTGGACAGTCACCTCAACCTGTTGAAGTGCAAATCAGATCGAAACTCTCACGCACCTCCGATGCCCCTTTTTTGTGGTTTGCGTTCTGGAGCCAGAGGCTGTTCTCGGTCAGGTGAACTAAAGCCTGTTGAGAACCAACCGCGTGTTTCCAGAGACTTGAGGAACGAACACTGATGTAACACTGCTATGTGTTGTTTACATGACTATAAGCAGTCTAAAACAACACTGCAAATCATGTTGGAAAGGTCATGCGTGACGTAGATGGAAGTACCGCGGTAGGGTGAAAACCTCTTGTTTTATCTTTTTTGTAAAGAGTGTTTGACTTAGTCTTTGCACGTTCACTTTGTAAACACTGGATCAGTACTTCCACCTATGTCACGCGTGACCTTTCCAACGTGATTACGTAATGCGTGGAGCATCACAGAGCAGTGCAAGACGAGCATTTGTGGTTAAAAAATATATAATGCATTTTCAATTTTTTTTTTTTTAGAAAATGTCCGATGGTTTCTCTAGATAAGACTCTTATTCCTTGTCTGGGATCATGTAGAGCTCTTTGAAGCTGCACTGAAACTGACATTTGGACCTTCAACCCGTTGGAGGTCCAAATGTCAGTTTCAACCCCTACTATATAGTACATACAGCTTGCCGTGAGAGTACTGTATGTATCCGGGTAAGGTCTGATACACTTATAGTGGTAATATAATTCGTTATTACATATAAATTCATGAATTAACTCTAGTTATTAAATAATTTTAATAGAATTATGAAACCTGTGAGGTTTTATTTAATTTGTAACAATTCTAACAAAAATCGAGATGATGTGAACAAACTCTGGGTCTAGTCATGACATAACGGCTGACATGTGATAGCAGCGACAGTGTTGTATTTCATTTCCTGTGGCTGAGTGTTAAAATAGGCTGGTGTCTCATTATAATTCTGCTCTTCCTCGCTCAGAGTTGCTAGAGCGCTGCCTCTCAGCAGATGGTGTCCAATGTGAAATTCATCAGCGAGACTCGGGGACCGTGGACACGTGCTCTCTGCCCGCTGCATACATGATGTGCATGCTCAAGTGAGAGTGGCCCATTTCTGTACTGAAGAAATGTTAAATGCTAATGAGGGATTGGGCTGATCTCATCCGCAGCCAGAGCATTCAGTTAACCCCTGCATGCAAATGAGACAGATACAGTCCTTTACACACCATACTATCAGACTTATTCAGCTGCATTCTTTAGGAGAGACGGCCACCGATCTTTATCAAAACAGATCTTAAACGACAGACAAATAAGAAAATTCTGGCTTCATTTTCTCACTTCATGTCACTATTAGTGGTCCACTAAGTACACAAATCAAGTACTTGAGTAAAAGTACACAAACAAATTTTGTGTAGAAACAATTTTCACTCACAAAATGCTGGTAAATTTCACAATTAATTAGAGAAATGGAAAGTAACACACAGAAATAATAAAATAGTATATTTTTGTAAAACATACTCCAATAATCCAATGTACAGATGACCTAATAAAATATTACTCCAGTATAAGTACAAGTACTTCTTTTCGGTTTTATTTTTTTAATGTATTAAAAGTAAAACATGCTGAGCGATTAACTATTTATTAATTTTGCAATTTTATATAATAAATATAACTGCAAGCAGCAATTACACGGTCAAGCCGAATAAGGGCAGAAAAGGAAATATTTGTGGACATCTGTGATCATGAGGTTAGGATAAAGCTTATTAAATTACATCATTATATCATTATAAATTCTGAGCAGTAGGTGGCACTATGATGAAACTCTGCATGCACCCTCAAGCCATGCCTGTGATGACAAGTACCAAGTTTCTTGTCAATACACAAAACTTTTGCAAAGATACAGCCGCATATCCATTTTGGAGTGCCTGCAGTCAAATTTGTTGATTCAGTATAAAATAACAGTCTATCAAAATTCTTTTAATAACTTTTTGTCATGAGTGTCTGTAGATGCTACATAGCATATTTCGTACAAATCAGACAAATTTTATAGGAGGAGTTTGAAAAAGTAGTAAAACAGCATTTTATGACAAAATTCAAAAAGGCAGACGCCCAAAATGGCCGACCAAAGAAAATCGGACATTGGTGTAAGCAAAAATAGCCAGTTTTCCTATCTAGGCACCAGTAGGTGGCGCTGTGACGATACTGTGCATGTACCCCCAAGTCATGCCTGTTATGACAAATACCAAGTTTGGTGTCAATACATCAAATCATTGCGGAGATACAGCATTATAGCCATTCTTTGCGAGCTCGCCGTCAAATTTGTTGACGCTATATGAGAATGGATTGGCCGATCAAAAATCTTTTAGTAACTTTTTGCCTGGATTTTGAGTAGATGCTACATACCAAATTTCGTGCACATTGGACAAATGCTCTAGGAGGAGTTTGAAAAAGTAGGCAAAAATGTCATAAATGACATAGTGTGCATTCGAATCAGCATGAGCCATAGAATCAGAGGAAAAAATAATTTTGTTTCTAACTTTTTGACTTGCGCGTCAAACGTTATGAGCATAAACGAGTGAATATTTGAACTGTTGGTGGCGCTAGAGGGTTTGAGGTAGAGACTCCAAATTTGCCATGGTAACATTTCAGACTGTCCTCTATCAGCGTGCCAAATTTCATAACTTTTTATCATACCATTCTATGGGCTGCCATAGACTCAAGAGCGGAGGAAGAATAATAAGAAAACGAATGATTTCAATATTAGTAAATATTAGTGGATGAAGATATTTAAGACATTGAAAATGTATTGATCTACCCTTTTATAGCAAAATTAATTCACAAATAACAGAGAGAAAGACTTATGATTTTCATTTACAATATTCACTAAAACATCAGTCGAGTACACACTCAAGCTCCGATCGGATCAGTACAATTCACGAATGAATCATTCAGTGCGATTCGTGAACTGATTCAACAGAATTAGGACATCATTATCGCATCTGGGAGCAGGTGTTGATTTCTTCAGTTCAAAATAATGATGAACGATATGCTTTCATGAAATGTAGAAGTAAAAAAGTACAATATGCTTTGGAATCCTTTGATAACAAACAGACACTTTAAAAATGTGCTTGTGTAAAAATACTTTGTTAATGTCCACCAATTTTGCAAAGTTCTTCAATTATGAAACAAATACAATTTCAGCTGTAAAGCAGCCTTAAAATAAAATAGTGTCATTGTTCATATTTAATTCAGCGTTGATTCAATTTAGTTCAATAACAGAGTGAATGTTGCAAAGTTCATTAGTCATGAAGCTTAACCTGTGCAACTATAAAGCAGCTCTAGAGATGATGCTAGTGTTGTTATTCAGCTCAAGTCAGTTCAGTGTTGATTTGGTTTAGTTCATTAATAGTGAAAAATTCATAAAATTATAAAACAAGGCAATAGTGTTGTCAGTTCAGTGTTGATTTTGAATCAAATCAATAAATTTGATTCAAAGGAATTTGATTCAGCTATAAAACAGCTCTTTGTCATTATCCAGCTCAATTTAGTTATCCAATAGTGTCAAACTGATAATATTACTGAATATTAAGAGTCAAATCACTTCATTAGACTTTGAATGTAATGCACAAATCATGGACTAATCTTATGGCCCTATTCAATTACACTGTATGAAAAAGAGCAGGTTAGACACGCATGTCCTGATATTGCCGAGTTGGATGCGTTCCTGGGTCAACATATTTTTTGATTCTGGAACAACATTCTAGTCTGAAAATTTAGTCTTAACCCTATTCCTACCCCTAAACCTAATCCTACCCAAAAGTTATCCCAAAAATCAAAGGGAAATGATAGATGAATAACACTGATGTAGAAGCACCAATTCATGATTTTAAGCCTAAACTTGACATAATCTGTAAACTTGTCCCTGAAATCTGATTGGTTGATTTGAATGTTGTTCCAGGATCAACAAAAATGTTGACCCAGGAACATGTTGAATTCAGCAATATCAGGTTATGCGGTTAGACACTGTTAAATTTCTCCCTTTATGTCCCACATATGAAAGTCATATGGGCGAGTAAATGATAACTTTCCTTTAAATTGAGTTTTCCAGTGAACCATGGAGAATCATCTTCATTACGTCTCCCAAAGGCAATGAGATTCCTGTTTTGCAGTCTTGAAAGCTCATAAACGAAATGTCTGCGCAAACGGCAGTTGTCTATTTATTTGCTTTGTACTCACTCGTGACTTTAATGAAATGTCTGACAGAAGCCACTGTGGGATCAATTTGCACTATTGTACAATTCTGACAGACTGTTAGCAACACTTCGACCAAACACACGCTTTATACGCTTTAGTGAGTCTGTCTGCCACTCACCCTGAAGAACGAGCTAAAGCAAACCTGTACACTACTGCAAAAGAGGGAAAATAGTGAATACAGGGCAGAAAAAAAAAAGAAACTCATTTAGAACACAGGACAGCGTGATACAGGACAAGCTGTTCACACACATTAATCAAATGCAGCAGTTCACTCCGCCACACAGAAGCATCTATGGTCTTAAGGGTTATATACACACTTCTGAAGGTAAAACACGAATGTCATGTCAAGAAATCATCATATCAGTTGGTCTTACTTTATTGGGCTGTCCGAAGAATGAGTTGTTGGCACATCTCTGGTTGATGACGTCTCGTATTAGATGTTTCTGGCCATTGTAGGTGGTCAGTATACTGATGCGTTCAGCGGGATATCCCAGCAAACGCATGTACATGAACAGCGCCACTGAATACTCGGCCTCTGCCAGATTCTACAAACACAAACACACACACACAGGTTATATGGATTCAACATCTATACATCGCTATACATTTGCTGAAAACCTTGTCACAATCTACTAAATGCCTTCTGTCATCTGATTGATAGTTTAGACTTTTTAACAAGCATCATTGCAAAAAAAGCACATCAAGTCTTTGTTTCTTCAGGTGTGAATCACAGCATTATTCAGGATTATTCATGCCTGTCTTTCTGAACAAAAAGTGTTTAAAATCAATATAGTGTTTTATGTGAATGAGTAGGTAGGATGATTTTCACATCATTTTGAAGCAAAAATTCTAGGCTTCTACATTCAGTACCCAGAAGTCTTGTGGACACATATTCAGTATGTGTTTTGTGGCCTTATTTAAGTGTCTTAAATTTTTTGTTTTCCCAATAACCAAGCATAAACGTTATTCTCTCAAAAATACAAATATGTACATACATGTTGCTCACATATTATTGTAGCCTAGTTCGTGCTAAATACAGTGTAATGACACTTTTGCCATTAATATGTTTAAGCAACTGAAAAAAAGCATAAATGTCAGGGCATGTCAAAACTTCTCCAGTGCGTCCAAAAATCCTCAGACCTCAGAGGGTAAATCTGACTGACTGATCATGGTTAACATTATTGATTATTGGGTGAGCTGCTTCAGGAATCCCATGCACTTTTACAGGACAGCAGGTCAATGTTGCACCACAAACCAATTAAAGATGCCTGGAGCGTGTGGAAACACAGCCTGTGCTTATTTTACTGCAGCATAAAGACATGTAATAAACCATGAGTGTCTCCGATTGTATTCAGAGCTGCTGAACTATGGCTTCACATTGAGCCCAGTGGCTGATATGGACATGTGATTAGTAAACACAGCTGTATTCAAATTAACACCAGAGAACATGCATGTTCAGCATGAGCACATTTACCATGGCTCTAATAAATGTTCAGATACAAAGTCTGAATATGTTTACAATATAATATGCAATATTTTTTTTTGTTTGAAAATAATTAAATGACTAAACCTTACATTATAAACATTATATAAAGTTCAACAGATCATGTGCATTAAATTTCATCCCATCACATGCCTTAACATACTGGGGGGAAAAAAATCTAATTTGCAAATCATATTAGTTTTCCTTTATCACAAAGAAGGGAAAATCAGTCAAGTTGCTGTCCTCATGTAAGCTAGCAGCCAATCCCTCACTGAGTGAGGATGAGTTTTAGCTCTTTATTTACATCCTATATTATATAATTACACTGTAAACAAGTGTTGTCAAAAGTACAGGTAGTTCGGTACCAAGTCGGTACTGAAATTTTGAAAATGTGACGATACCTGCATTTCTGTAGTACCGAGAGTATCGCAGTACTGGGTATATTCGGTACCCACTGATACGGCTGTGGCAGTATTTACGTGAATATGATACGAGTGAAGCACAAAGCTTTGTTTGCAGAAGAAATAGGCTAATAGGTTAGCAATTAAATGTGACATCGCAGCCATGGAAAAATTTTGGTTCGTGCCGAATGAGAGAGGTACGCGAGTCCGTAAATTTAAGCTTTGACGGGTTTGTATTCTGTTTTGCAAATCGCAATCTGGTCACTCCGATTATCAGAGAATTCAACAATATTCCATTAATTATTCCACTGTACATGGAATTCTTAAGTTAAATGTATAAATTAGTGTACTCAAATAAGTTAAGAACAATAAAAATGTATGAGTACAAAATAAAAAAATCTTACTTAAACTTTGAGTTTCATAATTTAATTCTCATTCAACTTTGAGTTCTGACAACGTATTAGGGATTACAGTGAAGTAAATAACTCATTTGATTTGCAAGAAATTAAAAATAAAAAAGTTAATTAAATCTTTTATGTTGATTGCTATCAAAATGAAGCTAAATTAGCTAACTCAGTACTTCAAGTTAGGAGCAATTAACATACATGAGTACTACAAACTCAAAACTTGATAGTTCAGTTTACTTAAAATTGGGATAATCATAACTCAAAAAATTTGAGGTAATCAGTTTATCAAATTTTTTGAGTTAACGTATTTGGATTTATACTTTCTGAAGCTGAAGTGCCTAAGTTTGACCAGAGAATTTAATAGAAATACATTCAACTGCATGACAAAAATGCTCACTTTATATAAAATTACGAGAAGAAAAAGAATGGCATGTGACTACAGGAATACCAAAACCGGAAAACCCAAAACAGTGCTTGCAGTAAATCCAGTTTCTAACTATTTCTTTCCAGGTTAACTAATAATCTGTTGATCATTTAATAATGTCACGTTTAATGTCATGTATTATTTTTTATTATTTTAATTTTAATAAAGAAATGACCAATAAACATTACCAATTACGAGCTTTTATCAATAATACTAAAAATAAAGTAAAATGACATTAAATTGAACTATTCTCTTGACCTAATTTGACAATCAAAAAATTCAAATTTATCCTGAATACTTTTCCCCCCATCACATGCATATCAGACAGTCTAAAGACAAGCGAGTGGAACAGCTTTGAACTCAAACAGGCCACTGCTGAGATGGCAACAGCTCCAGTAGGACACTAATAAGGGTACAAACTTACTAATAAGAGATGCTTCTTCAGCGGCTGCAAGCACTGACTGCGCAAACAATGTCTTTCCTATTGCTCTGTGAGAGGCTAATTCATACGGCCCATTAGAGCTGCGTGTGTGTGTGTGTGTGTTGGCATGGATACTGTAATGAGGACAATTCCCTCCAGGACCCTAGTAAACAGTAGCAGGGGCACATAGCCGGACTCATGTGACTCACACACCGCATGCCGTACGGTCGTCACTTAGGAACAATGAGCTTCAACACAAATCTGCCAGGATACGCTAAAAAAATCCATGTCATGAAAGTCATGCCTAGTGTCCTTCCTCACCTTGCACATTAACATAAGTGGGTGTTTCATTAGCTACATGCACTTTTATGTCCCAGGGGTTGATTTTTTTTTTTTTAGATTTCAGCTTTTTTGGTACATAAAGGTCATACTGAAACTTTATTCCATGGCTTCAATTAAACATTTGCTATTTTTGCCTTTAATCTAATTCTAAACCCAAACTGTCAATTGTAAATTTAGAAAATCCATCATAAACGTGTTACAATATCAAATAATCTCATGATCTAAATGGGTAAAAACAAACCATTTCAATATTTATGGTGTGAATATCTATTTTATATTTTATTTCTCAAAAACACTAAGAAATTACAAGTGATGCACAGAAATGAATTTTTTACCGAAACTAATTAAAGCTAATTAAACCAAAAATAAAGTTTATTTAATAATAAACACTCAAATAAAAAACAAATATTGAAACTGTTAAATTTAAAATATTTAAACATAAGTGCACATCACTAATTACTTTTCTAATTTAATTCATTGTTGAAATGGAAATATTAAAGCCTTAATGTATAATGCATTATTAAAGGTATTCATAATGTACCTTATAACGCATCATATCTTTTCATAAAAAATTGTAACCAAAGTTAAAATGCATAATATCCAGATTCCTTGTTACATCTGAAATTGGTTGTTTATCATGTGTTTTAATGCACTTATACTTTCTAAAGGTGTAACAATAAAAAGACAAGTATTATAACTGTTTATAACTGTGAATTATTCATGAGATCATAAAGATGCATTACAAGGCATAATTAATGCATTAAAAATTTTATAATGCTTTACATTTAAAGGCTTCAAGGTAAAGTGTTCCAATTAAATATCTAATGAAATGTATTAAATAAAGTTAAATATTATTTAACTGAACAGAGCTTTTTTTTATTGTGTCATTTCAAAATGATGAAAAAAAGTGTGAAATTATTATTTATTTGTATATAAGAGAGATAAAATGCTAGCTATGAAATTAGCTGAAATAGCACACTGCTATTTCTGCTCCCATAGAAGTTTAATAAATTTAATTACATTTAATATATTTTATTAAACTTCTTTGGGAGCAGAAACAGCAGTTCTTTTGATCGAACACCTGCTTAAGTGAAGTTTGTGTGTGCGCGTACTACTTTCAATTTAAACTATGAAATTAGCCTGATATTTTATTTAAAAAATGTTCACTTCCTCCACAGAATGAACGATGATTTTAGAGACATGCGGGAAATGACGCGAGTTTTATGACGGTTCAGACTCTAGCGATCGATGTGTACGTCATATAAATGAGCACGTGTTCACGCTCACCTGATAAAAGTACGGGTTGGGTTCTGATTCACCCACGCCGTTGAAGTCCTCCACGTTAATGAGCTGGAAGTCGTAGGTGAAGCCGGGGTTCGGCGCCTGGAACTCTGGCTGGAGCTGAACATGAGGGAGGTTCCCCAGCTGCTTATAGCGCCAGTTATACAGGTTACACAGACTGCCAGAGACACAGAGAGAGAGAGAGAGAGAGTCAAAGTAGGACACTTCAGATGAACAAGTGTATCTGAGGACACAGCAGTGAGCGTTTAACTAAACAGCATGTTAAAGCATCGTAGCTGTGCCTCTGATGCTAGAGTAGACAACATCATGCTGCCTTCTAAGATTATGTGCTTTGGATTCCAAGTTTTAATGGAAAAAAATATATCATTTATAATTTGAGCTTGTCGCAGTGCATCATCTGGGATCATCTGCAGTATAACAAAAAAAAAAAGAAAAAAAGAAAAAAAGATGGCGGATGAGTAGAGAGAATATTATCAAAATCCTACTAGTAACAATAAGTAATAGTTTCATATAATTATATTTATATACTAATATATTAATATAGATTTTATATTCTATATTTATATACTATTATATTGGTATCACTTTACAATAAGGGTTCATTAGTTAAACATTAGTTAATGTATAAACTAACAAACTAATTATGAGCAATACAATTTGTTACCGTATTTACTAATCTTCGTTAAGGTTAGTTAATGAAAATACAGTTGTTTATTGTTTGTTCATGTTAGTTCACAGTGCATTAACTAATGTTAACAAGATTTTAATAATGTATTAGTAAATGTTGAAATTAACTAACAAAGATTAATAAAAGCTTAATAAGTGCAGTTCATTAGTTAGTTCATGTTAACTAATGAACCTTATTGTTACCATTATTACCATTTATATTTATATAATAGTGTTTATCATTTATTTTGAATTAGCTTTCATTTTAATTTTTGATTTAGTTTTAGCAATAAAGTGTTTTTTATATTATTATTTAATTTACTTCAGCTTATTTTGTTTCAGTTACCTGCAAGGCAACATTTTACATTTTAATTTCAGTTATTTAGGTTTTCGTTTTTCATTTAATATTTATATTTTATTTCAGCTTTATTTCAACAAGCGAAAAAGACCTTTAATATTTTTAGCTTTACACAATAACAACAAGCCAAGCAAGCAACCTTGTGCGTGATTCTTTGGTCGCGGGTTTCAGCTTTCACACTAAACAAACCAACAGTGGCGTCACATGGGTACGTACTAAAAGCACTTGTCTAGTCTGACATGTGGACTGACCTGGCCCGAGCTCTGCCCTGGGCGTCCAGGTCTACGGTGGGGACACCCAGACGCACAAAGCGGGTGAAAAGCGACTGCTCCATGTTGGAATATTTCTGAAAGGCCATGTTCTTAATGACAGGAGGCAGCTGATGATGATCTCCAATCATAATCCAGCGTTTGAGTCGACTGTAGCCGTCCTCCGGGTTCTGTGTAACACAAAGACAGAAAATTTATGAAAATGAGTGTGGAAAACATGTCATGAGACTGGAAGAGTTTGGTTCATGTTGTTCATGTTGAAAAGACTTTGCAAATCCGTTGGATCGGCGCTTATGGTTTTATAAACAAGACCCAGATCTACGCTGGATTTACAGATCATTTGAAACTGAAAGATGGAGCTTTTTTTTGTTTGTTTTTTTAAATATGGAAATATGAAATTATTTTATAATGAAATTATACTCTAAATAAGAAACTAAAACTACCAAGTAGGTGGCAGTAAATGTCTTTGTGGCGACCAGGGCGGGCGAGAGCCGTGAGGGAACGGCGCGAGGCCGGTGGCGCGAGTGTTAATGAGCTTCACCTGGGAGGCGCACCGGCCTTGAGTCCCTCACGGAGGAGCTCCGGGAGCATAAAAGGAGGAGCGACTACAGTGAAGGACGAGAGAGGACCAGGCCTGGACTTTATTTTATGTTTTTGTGGCCGGCAGACGTCCGCGAGGGTCTGCCGGCATTACTTTCGTTTTGTTCTTTGTTTATTTTACATTAAAGTTACGTTGAATGTTCGCCGGTTCCCGCCTCCTTCTTCCCCCATCTACTAACCTCGTTACAGTCTTAATGATTCAGTCATTGAGTCATTCATTCATTCGGTTCATTCAAACGGCTGATTCATTCAGAAGTGAAGTAAATGGTTCTCTTTATGAATGGTCCATTGAATCATTGGTTCACCCGATTCGCTATATGCTATTTTAGAAAATCTATGCTATTGCTATCAGGACAGAAAACAGCACTGGTGTGATATTGCGCTTATTACTCGTGTGATATATTCAAGTAACTAATATTATATGATGTAAATATGAGTCAAAAACTCATACAGTGGCATTTTTGCACAAATATCTTGGATTTTATGGACATTCTATAGGCTTCATCACGCAGTGAGTTGTTGCCTTGCATCATATCATAAGTCAACTGTATGAAATGTCAGATGACCTTTGGAGGTCTGGGGCGGGGCAAGTGTGTTAAAGGGATAGTTTTAATTTGGATTTGTCTATGCAAGTTTTTTTCGATTCTTATTGTTCGAGATCCCATTCACTCGCATTATACGACTGACAGATGGCAGCGGTTGGAGTTAAAAATCATCATTTGTGTTCTACTGAAGAAACAAAGTTACCTACATCTTGGATGCGCTGGGGGTAAGCAGATAAACATTACATTTTCACATAATATAATATAATATAATTTGCATGAAACATTTGGTTGAAATGAAGGTTCCTCTAATCTGAAAATTATATAACAATATAATAGTAACAATAAAAATAAATCAGAAACAAACAACATTTTAAGTGAGAGAGAGAGAGAGTCGTACCTGTAGCAGTAGAGGGATGAAGGTCTCAATCTCCAGGATTTGAGCTGCCTCCTCCATCAGGATGTTATCATACTAGAGAAAGATCAAGTCAGTCAGTATTAGGGAAGCACACATTAATGTTAAGTGTAGTGTGTTTCAGATTCACTTCAGTATATCAGCTAATTCAGATCGTATTAAAGAACTGCTTCACAACACCAATTCATATTGTTTCATAAGTCAAATGTTTGGACATGTTTTTTCCAACAAATTTTACAATAATAGTGATAAAAGCTAGAGATAAATTGATGACTGTTCATGCTTCCTTTACTGATCGTGTCTTTGTCAAATGCAGCATTGTTTATGCTTCCAACATGTCACCCAATCAAAAATGTTTTGAAACGTTTTAAAACTGGTCTAACTAATCTAAGAAATGGTTCAAGAGTAGATGTGCTAGTGAATGGCATCCCACTGATACCTTGAAGCCCAGCTCCACCAGGTCATGGCGTTTGAGGGCGGCGTGTGTGCAGGTCATGGCGATGATCTTGGCCTCTTTCACCAGCAGGTATTTGGATCGGTCCAGCCCGCTGCGCAACAGCTCAAACGCCCTGAACTCCTGCAGGAGAGAAGATGCCTTGATGAACACCTCAGTGCTAAAAACACACACAAACACGGTTGAAACGTGTGACGCGTTTTACTCGAATCACACAAAAATCCCTTAATATACCAAGTATATACCATTCTAGAGTACATGCAAAGACTGAACCTTTAGACAAAATGTAAAGTTTGCATGTGTTTTGTGTTGAGCATCGTGTATCGTATTTAATACACCAGGCTTTTATGGCACATACAGTCCTGATATAGTGAGAATATGAAGCTCAATTTTATTTTGAGGTTCAAACTCAGTGAAAACATGCAATTTGGTGCAGATGCTTGTAAATCAGTGAGATCTTTATAACAGTACAGCAGGTACTTACATTAAAATGCATATAAATATCAATATCTGGCAATAATATGTCTTAGAAAGACGATATTTAAATGCTTAATTTTATAATTTGATAATTTCGAGGTCTTAGAAATGTGTATATCCAATATAATACAGCCAACTCTATTAACATGTAAGATTCACCACAATATTTTAAATGACTATTAATTTCACAAGGTGATGTTGGTGTTTAAACATCAGCCGAGGAGATTGTGTTTCTTTCTACTTCCTGTCATTTGTTAGAAACGGCATCTTTGGTTTCTCAGATATTGAGTATCGGTTTGTGTTCGATAGTGGCTCAGATCAGTGCAGTGAAGAGAGGTTAACCCAGCTGGATATTTTCAGGACTGTGTCCATTGGGAAATGAATATTTGATGCGCTTCTGCATTAATATTAAACCCATCAAAGCATTCAATATTGATGAGGCCATGTTTTAACCCTGAGTCTTCAGCGGTGACGGCCGAGGGACAGTGATGCCCACACAAACACACGCATTGTGGCTGTGACGCACAACTTTATTACAGGAACGTGTCTTTGTTGTCAGCAGATGAACACAAAGGATGAAAGGATGAGGAATCAACATCAAAGAAGGGGGCGTCCCAGAATAATGGGCCTTAAAGGAGGGGGGGGGAGATCATTATTGATGGACAAACAAACCTTGAGCTCACGCCACACTCTGTTCAAAGCAAACTATGTATTTAAAGAGCACCTAATATGCTTTTTTCTCATCTTCATCTTTGTTTAGTGTGTAATGTTGCTGTTTGAGCATGAAGAGTTCTTCTCTACATCAGTGTCAGTGTTTCTGAACTCCATCTTGAGTTTCTTCACAATGTTCCTCATTTAAATAATTCATGCGCAGAATAAAGGGGCGGGGCCTGGTTGAGTTAGTTAGTAGTGTGTTGAAACTGGCGGTTATGGTAAGGGGCGGGACATTTCCCAAACACCAATCACAACACACTGCTCCAGCCGACCAATCAGAGCACATTGTGCTTTTCAGAAGGAGGGGCTTCATAGAGACAGGAAGTAAACAGAGCGTTACTGACAGACTGGGAAGAGAGGAGCTGCAACAATGGAGAATATGAGGAGAATAGAGTAGTAGAGCACAAAAACAACATCAAGACTCTGAGAAAGAGGCATAATAGGTCATCTATTGTGAATTGTGTTACACAAATGCACTGTGATGGGATGAAGTGTTAGCACCATGGCTCATCTGAAGCCTATTGTTGTTAGCCTGGTTTCCTGTGTTTCAGCACAATGAACCCATTGCGTACGCCATTTTGAATTTCACCAAAGCAAAAGCAAACTTCTACAGCGGCGTTTATCGGATCTTCTCCAAATGTGGGTCAGATTATCTTCAGACTATGCTGGTCAAAAGTTATTAAAAGACATTTTTAGATAAAGTGTTGATATACCCAACTGTCCTTGAGTCAAATTTGATGACAAGTCACTAAAAAGGATCTCGCTTCAGCATAATTACATGAAACTCTGCATGGAAACGTTCCCTGACAATACCATGTCAATTTGGCAAAAGTAATGAGGAATAACATTACACGTTTTTCAATTCCATTTTTTTTTTTTTTTTGTTAAATTATCATCAGGGATGCAGTGTATTAAATTTACTTATAACAGACCTGCTGTTGTGCATTTCCCTGTAATTGCTGCTTGAAACTACATTAATTTTGATTTATATAATAAATGATTTACCCCCCCACTGTCTTTTTCATTGTACTATTATATATTATCTACTTCAGACAAACCGTCCCTTATCTAAAAGGCACTTAAAGACAAAACACACTGTCGCTGTGCTCAGATCTTTGCCAGAATAAGCTGCAAAATGGATCAGACTTTATGCCAGCAGTCTCTGACACATTCTTGCATTTATAAAATGCTGGCTGGAGTAACTGTCTTTAAAAATATATGTATTATAATTAGTGCTGTTAATCATTTGAAAAAACAAAAACAAAAAACCAATCACTCATTTTTAGTTAATCGTAATTAATCACACCTAACATTTTTTAATATATACAAATAATATATTTAATATATTATATATATTTTTAATATATACAATATATACAAGTTTTTATATTTTTATATTGTAATACTTTGAATCTCCAAGATAATGTAGACAGTATATTTAAATATTTGTTTAATGGCATCTTTTTCCTCAGCACTATGGATGAAGGCCAGTGTCACTGATACTGATGTCTCTATTAAATGGATTTATTTTTCTCCATTAATTATAGCCATTCAACATTGTAGTATAATTGAAATCTATCAATTTTAGCATTTAACAGGCTTTAAAAATAAATATCAATCTTCACATAAACCCTGTGTAATAAATGTCACGTTTAGCTGTACGTGTACTTTAATATACAGTGAGGAAAATAAGTATTTGAACACCCTGCTATTTTGCAAGTTCTCACTTAGAAATCATGGAGGGGTCTGAAATTGTCATCATAGGGTTCCACTTGAGAGACAAAATCTAAAAAAAATAAAAATCCAGAAATCACAATGAGTTTTTTAACATTTATTTGAGATACAGCTGCAAATAAGTATTTGAACCTGTGTATCCTAGAATTCTGCTAAAACCTGTTAGCTGCCTTTAAAATGTCACCTCCACTCCATTTAATCCTAAATTAGTTCTTATTTTCATAAAGACACTGTCCACCCAATTAAGAATAACTACTAACATGACCAAAGAGCTGTCCAAAGACACTGAGACAAAATAACCTCCACAAGGCTGGAAAGGGCTACGGGGAAATTGCCAAACTTGGTGAAAAAAGGTCCACTGTTAGATTTAGAAAATGGAAGAAGCAAACATGACTGTAATCTCCTCGGTGGGGCTACGTAAGATCACCTCGGGGGTCTCAATGGTCCTAAGAAAGGTAGAAATACAGAAAACGGGAGGACCTGCATACCTGAAAAGAGCTGGGACACCGTTTCCAAGGTTACTGTTGGTAATACACTGCATGGTTTGAAACTATGAATTCCCCTGCTTAAACCAGCACATGTCCAGGCCCGTAGTTTGCCATAATTTGGACGAGTCATGGGAGAAAGTCTTGGTCATGAGACCAAAATAAACTTTTTGCTACAAAAGTTAGGAAGAAGAATTGAGTACATCCCAAGAACACCATCACTGTGAGAGGGGGTGGTAGCAGTGGGGTCTTTTTCTGCAGGGACAGGGCGACTGATTTTAAGGAGAGGATGACCGGGGCCATGTATTGCTTTTGGGGAACAACCTCCTTCCCTCAGAGAGCATGAAGATGGTCACTGGGTCTTCCAACATGACAATGACCCGAAGCACACAGCCAGGATAACCAAGATGGCTCTGTAAGAAGCATATCAGGTTCTGGCGTGGCCTAGCCAGTCTCCAGACCTAAACCCAATAGAATCTTTGGAGGGAGCCAAACTCTGTGTTTCTCAGCGACAGGCCAGAAATTGACTGATCTAGAGAAGATCTGTGTGGAGGAGTAGGCAAAATCCCTCCTGATGTGTGCAAACCTGGTGAAAAACTACAGGAAACGTTTGACCTCGTAATTGCAAACAAAGGCTACTGACCAAATATTAACATTGATTTTCTCAGGTGTTCAAATACTTATTTGCAGCTGTATAATACAAATAAATAGTTAAAAAATCATACATTGTGATTTCTGGATTTTGTCTTACAGTGGACGATACGATCAATTTCGACCCCTCCATGATTTCCTGGGAGAACTCAAAATAGCAGGGTTTCAAATACTTATTTCCTCACTGTATCAGTAGCAGGGTTTTTTTTTTCGGTTTTCAGAGATTTACCTGCCCTGCTAAAAGGCAAAAAAGTTCTTATTTTCATGTTTTAGACATGTAATTTTAAACAGTGTCTTAAAATTTTCAGGTAGGTCTAACAGTAAATATACAGAAAATCATAATCAAACACTCTAAACTTGAATTAAATACAGATAAATCTTATTAAAGTCAATTCGTCAAGAGCAGTGAGGGATTTTCTCCTTGTGACACACCCGCGCGGGCGCCTCACTCGCTCCGGTTAAATAGTGCTTACTGCGTATAAATTTTAGTCATTCCCGCAGGTTTCGCACTCACACCGAAAGCACATGCACCACTGATCTATATTAGTGAAGCGAACAAGCCACGCTCAGTCTCAAACAGAGACAGAAGTCAAACAGACTCACAAGTACCAAAACGAGTAGCATAATGCGCTTGAACTGTCAAATACATACAAAAGTATGTCAAAACCAGCGGCACAGGCAATCTTGGCGAGTATTCAGATAAACACAGTCAGTTTTGAATCGTTAGTGAACCCTTGTTGTGTGTAACAGTATTGGGTCGGTTGAATACCGTTCATAAACTCTTAAAGGGACAGCAGTCCAATATTCCTGCTGCTGTCTGTCATGTTAATCAAAGAACAAAAGACAAAGAAAATCACTTTCTGCTCTTGACTGAATACGTTTCATAACTTTAATGGTAAGAATTGATCTGTATTAATATTTACAATAAAGACTACAGAAATTAATGTAACCAATGTAAAATAACACTGAATATGTGTCATTTTACATTTGATTACTTTAATTTCTGTAGTATTTCTTACCTGAATAGAAACCCAGGTAACCCAAAAAAACTTAGTTTCATAGCTCTCTTTATTCTATTGCATTTATTTGAGCTGTTTATATTTTATTACGGACTTTTACTTGTTTTTGTTGTTTTTTTTTATGAAAATAAAACTTTGCATTGAAGAAAAGTAGATTTTTGTTTGTATATGTTGTCAATTATAGTTCTTAGAAAGAAAATCGTAATCGGCCGATCTCACTAACAAAAAATCGGAAATCGGCCAAGAAAATTGCAATCGGTGCATCTCTAGTTTTCTCCTTGTCTTTTTTTGTTTGATGAACATTAATGACAGACAGCAGCAGGTTTATTAGGCTGCTGTCACTTTAAGAGCTGACGCACATGACACAGATCTGACACACATCTGATTTCCTAACAAATCTTTATATTCATTAAACACTTTTAAGTCATTTAAGACTGTGCTTACTGCTTACTAGGGGTGTAACGATACATCGATATAGATCGATGCAGATCAAACGTCTAACGATACGATGCATCGATGCCACATTTATAATATCAATATGAGGTACCTTTATTTTGACACCCTCCACAACCTCATGTAACGTCCGCATTTCCGCCAAAGCGTGCATTTTCGTTTTCTCACCATACAGTCTGCCTGCCTGATTTATTTTATGTGACTTTGTGAGTCATTTATTTTTATTTATTTATTTAAAAAAAAAATGTAATTTTGGGTGTGTAATAATAATAATAATAATAATAATAATAAAAGAGATTAATAAAAAAGTTCATGTTATCAATTTTGGTTGTGGTTGTGAGTTAATAAAAATATAACTCGTTGTATAAACCTGGCATATAATATCTAAATATCGATAAATCGATCGATATAGCCCTGAATCGAAACGTAATCGTATCGTGGAATTTTTTGAGGTATCGGCAAATCGTATCGCTGGCTGACAGAATCGATATCATATCGTATCGTGATGAACTGTCCGATTTACACCCCTACTGCTTACTAGGATATTTTGCCAATTTTGTGTGTTTTTGTCCATTCAAGCGCAAAAGAGAACTCAATATGACGCTGGCGGGAATAAATCGCTGCCATTGACTGAATAACTTTTGTAGCTTTAATAATAATTTATTTGAAACTGATAAGCTATTCAATTTCTGTATTATTTCTTATTTGAATGCTTCTGTTAAATAGATGTAAAATGAAAAAAGTAAAGCACTGTTAATTTAATTTGTTTCTTATATTGTATTTGTTGCTGTTTGATATTTGCATCTTTGTTCTATTTAATAATAAAGACAAAATAACAAAAACAATGAAATTGTGATTAATAATATAACAATTATTACTAATAAAAGAATTGGATCTACCCTCTGAATCGTAATCGAATCGTGGGGCAAGTATCTAAACATAATTAATAACATAATTTCAGCTCTAGTCCAGCCCTACCTCCAGCTGGGTGAAGATCTTGCGGATGTGGCGGTAGCAGCCCTCAGCGATGTCCATGTCCTCCTGGTAAGACTGGCCCTTGAACACCGGCTGAGGAGCGTTGGAGAAGTACTTATGGAAGGGGAAGTGCGACGCCACGTCCTCCACCTGCACCTCCCGGCTGGGCTTTGGCTTCACTTTACTCATGTATTCCTCCCAACGAGACATGACCTACGACACGAGAGACAGACAGATAAGATCAGCGCCTGAGGATTTCATTAACAGCGCATCACTGGACAAACAGCCTTGTCACAATCCACACTTAATTAGTGCAACACGCGCCACACTGTAATCTCTGGGATCGGAGCTAATGGTCCGTACGGATCCCCCGGGGCTCTGATATGAATCTGCCGACCACAGCGTGATGGATCGAACCACAGAGAGAGATGAGATGAACACAAATGAAAGTAGGCCTGCCTAGATTTACACATCAGCGCTTCTTCACTAGGACCCCCATCATACACAGCGATATTCAAAGGCCTTCTAGCCCTAGTTTTGCTTTCAAAATGTAAGGATAAGGTTTTTTGGGGGGTTTTCTACCTGATAAAATGTGTTAGAGCTAACCCTAACTAGAAAAATGTATATGTAAGAAAATGTATATTCATTACAAAAATGGTGAATTCAAAGATTTGATTATATTAACAAGTCTTTTCCAGGTCTAGAAGATCTTATACTATTTTATACCATCTTATCCACCTTTTTCTTAACAAATGTGAGACAGCTAAATACCCAATTTTTGGTTATCAACACGAGTTAAGAAGTAAAATCACCTCTCTTTCACAACAGATCATCAAAATTATGACTGCACAATCTGATTAACACTATTACTATTACTTCTAATGTTACGCTAGCTTTAAGTTAGTCGAGTCAAAAGGAAGCGGATGATGTTGAGAGGGGAGTGATGGGTACCTGGTAGAGGTAGAAGTGTCCGGCGGTCTCACATGTGTAGGACACATCACCGGGCACACCCAGACTCTCCTGCAGACGCGCCACCTCTCGCAGGAGCTCCAGACGGCGGGACAGCACATAGTTGACTCGCCCATACCTGACACAGAGGAGAAGACACTGAATACTCGACACAACACAAGAACAGGGCTGGACGCTTACCATTCCCACAGTACGCTGAATAATTTAGTTGAACAATTTAGAAACTTTAGGGGTACAATGAAAATTGATCAATAATGTTTTTTTTTTTCTTAAATAAAAGGATTTAAGGAGACTTTTGCGAGCAAAATTAGAATACAAAATGTACACTAGGTTTTTAAAATATTTTAGCTTCAAACCGTACTTAATTACGTAATTATTTATAGAAATGTATACAGTTAGAAATAACTGTAATACACAGATTATTGTGCCAAAATTAGTAGAATGTATATACTGAATAATGTGTGTTAAATAAAGTTCTGTCTTCCTGTGACTGGACGGGCCAGACAGGAATTACACTGAATTAAATGATACAGTTTATTGTGTAACCAAAATACCAATAATAATAATAATAATAATAAAGGGGGAAAAACAACAAAAACATAGCATATAATGCATAACGTGGCACTTTTTAATTATAAACTAGTCACTGGGACTCTTATTTTGAAATTATTTTTGATGATCTTATTTTGATGAGGGAGATAAAACATGCCCTCTTAAAACCAGCCACAACATATTACAAAATAAACACCATAAAGTGTACATTGCCATCATTCATCAATAGTAAAATAATAAATAAATGTGCGGTATTCATAATTTTTACTTTAAAAAAATATTATGATTGAATTAAATAAATGGGAGAGCTGCATGTTTTTAAAGTTTAATAACCACATTACACTGTATTGTGATTCTTGTTTTTCCATATCCAAACTTAAGACCTCTTAAAATGAAAATTAAGACTTTTATTACACCATTTAAAATATTTAGGACGATTTATGACCTTATATTTCATAAAACTGATTTTTTTTTATATACTTTTCAAGGACCTGCAGGGACTTTTATTTTTATTCACACACATGCTCATGTCTATTTTTAGTTGCAAATGCAAGTGAAACGTTGACACGGTCAAGTTTTTGTACATGTAGAAATGAAATGACAAGAGTCTGGACGGCACTCAGGATAAAACATTAATGCTGTATAAGGTATATCACATGTACATTTCCACTAGAAAGCAGCACCTCTGATATCTCCTTTGCTTACGTTCAAAAATGTTCTTGATATCTCATGTTAGAGCTTTTGAATGATTCACTGGAGACATTCATTTGTGATTCAGACTACAGGAGTCATGCAGTCTGTTTAAGTACAATCCTCTTAGCTTTAAAGTGCTGACATGGATGTTGTGACACTGATGTGCTTCATTCTGCAAAGCTTATTAATTAAGCTCACAGGTTCACCAAAACATGCTGAAAAGTCTTGTTGAAAATAAACTTGAGCCGCAGTTTCTAACATTAGGATTCTTCAATATCTTCAAAGCATACATTTTCATGCACTTTTTGCTTTTATCAAAGTTATATTGCTGCTTTTTCCTTATTACCTCAGAAACTTGTCAGTTCAAGGGTCAAATGTGAGTGATATTTGATGTCAACAGAATGCAATTAAAAGCTCTTTTTGGATTGGAAAGGACCTCGACTTCTGAAAGTAACAGCATGTTTGCATAGTTTATGGTTCAAAACATCTGCGACAACTGATTCCTTGTGATAACCCGACAGTAAATCTGAACTGATTTGGCAAACATTACGAGTGTGTGTGTGTGTGTGTGTGTGTGTGTGTGTGTGTGTGTGTGTGTGTGTAAGATCTGCACCTGCTGAAATCTTTCTCAGTCTCTAGCTCTTCTTCTCCATGACCCATACGCAGAAGGTGCCGTTCATCGATGTCTAACGCCATAATCTTCTCAAACAGCTGGTTCAGAGCCTGAACAAGACAAACACACACATATCCAGAAACAACAGAAAAGAAATATTAATTTCAACTCATAGATGTTGTGAGTTAGGAAACCCTAATCTTGTTTGAATGCTAAGCTTTGAGCGATGAACTCCCTCAGTGACAGTGTTGGTCACGTACCTGATTGGAGTGAGTGACGATAAGCGTCCTCTGCTCGGGGAAGTTGTGGTACAGGTTGGAGATGATCTGAACAGCCACGTCTGTTTTTCCTGTGCCGGGAGGACCAACAACCTACAGCCGAGGGAAAGAGCGATTAGATGATTTGATAAGAGACTGTTGCTCTGTTCTTCTTCCCTCGCTGACCCTCTCTAACTTCAGCACATGTTTTAGACTAAAAGCCTTACAACATTTACATACACACACAGGAAGAGACTGACAGACATTTAAATTACAGATTCAAAACCAGCTGATAGATATACAAGTAACCGCAGTGAGAGACTAATATCTTTCTGGGAGGATCATACTGCACAACACCGGTCACAAGTTTGGAATAATTATGATTTATTTTAATGTTTTTGAATGAATCTCTCCTGCTCATCAAGCCTGCATTTATTTGATCAAAAATACAGTAAAAACAGTGATATTGTGAAATATTATTTGCTGCTTTCATATTTTTAAGGAGACCGTGATAATTTTTTTCAGGATTATACATTATAAATGTCTTTGCTGTCACTTTTGATCAATTTAATGAAATCTTGCTGAATAAAAGTATCAATTTCTTTTTTGTTGTTGTTGAATGGTAGTGTATCACGTTTCCACAAAAACATTAAATAAAATAGCTATTTTTAACATTGATAATAATCAGAAATTTTTCTTGAACATCAAATCATCATATTAGAATGATTTCTGAAGGATCATGTGACACTGAAGACTGGAGAAATAAAAATGAAAGAGCAGGAAGAAAAAAATAAATCTAAATAAAAAGTGTAGTAAGAGACTTCTTACCATAGTAAGGCCTGGCTGCATCCCTGCACGGATGGCTTCAATCTGGGTTGGTGTAAACTGGATGGTGTTTCTGTTGAAGTGGACACAAATGTCAGTCTTTCCATAACAGGCATTATGTTTATACAGGCAGTTATTACAGTGTCCAGGTGTTGAAGAAAGAGCCGGACAGATGCGGTCATGATAAAGTGGCTGTGACTGTGAGCATGACCTCCACATACCGCTTGGGCTGGTTGTAGGGATACGGCCCCCTGTTGGGAATCACATGAGGCTCCACCACCAGCGTCTGATCTTCCTCATCCTGTGTGTCCTCCTCATTTGCTTTACGCTTCTTACCCTTCACATTCTGCACAGGGAATCGGATTCTGGTAGAGAAGAGACACAATTTCAATAAACCTTATACAAGATGTCCACATACACTCCCGTTCAAAAGTAATATTGTGAAATATTATTCCAATGAAAATCAGCATTTTCTATGTGAATATATAGTAAAGTCTAATTTATTCCTGAATTTTCAGCATCATTACTCCAGTCTTCAGTGTCACATGATCCTTCAGAAATCATTCTGATATGATGATTTGATGCTCAAGAAACATTTATGATTATTATCAATGTTGAAAATGGCTAAATATTTTTGTGGAAACTGTGATACCTATTCTTCTGGATTCTAAAAGTTATATTTTTATGAAACAGAAATCTTTTAAAACATTATAAATGTCTTTACTGTCATTTTTTGATCCATTTAATGTATCCTTGCTGAATAAAAGCACTTCTAAAAAGTAGCCTATGAAAAATACACACAATAAAAATACAAACGCGTTTGAAACCGAGCAAAGAACAAACTCTAAAACGCACACAGTGTTTATCCGATAATGCTGATTTCTGACCTGAAAGGCGGGACCTGTCGAGCAGGATCTTCCTCCGTCACCTTCACCGTGTGATTGGGGAAACAGGACTTCAGGTGCTCGATGGACAGGAAGGTGTCGTTGAAGTCCAGGGAGGAAATCTGATTTGGCATCTTTGAGTAATGGGCACTACCGGGGTCTCCATAACCCAGAATGATGTCGTGAAGCCAGTCGGGAACCACACACTCTGTGTTCATCAGGTTACGAATGGTCTCAAGCACTGCCTGCAAGCAAAAAAAGGAAATAAGGAATTATTTTTCGATAATTGTGGATGACTGAATCATTATTTTAGATGTTACTCAATCAGCAACATCTCATTTCTGCCTGACTGCAGGTGGTGCTCACTTATAAATATTTCAGTTTTAGCAAATTTAGTAATATTATATATATATATATATATATATATATATATATATATATATATATATATATATATATATATATATATATATATATATATATATATATATATATATATATATATCATTTTTCATTAATTTAAATAAATAAACGTTAAATAAAATACAAAATTAAAACCATTAACAATTAATTTCAGTTAATGTTTATTTATTTTATTTTTCATATTTCTTGTTTTAGGCCAGCAGTCTGGTTTTGTGAGCCTGTCTGTGAGGAATCGTCTGACCTTGAAGTTGTTCTCTTTGGGTTTGCGTCTCATGATAATATTGAAGGTCTCATAGGGGTCTTCTGCTCCGTTCTGGATGCTGTTGGTCATGTCCTGCTGGTACTGGTTTGGGTCGAGCCAGACCCGGAACGTCCTGGTGTCGCCTCTGAGTTTGGGCTTCGGATCAGGACCTTGGTGCAAGCATCAGAACACAATCATTTCAATTCATCACATCTTTGTATTTAAAACAGATGTCCTGAAAGCCAAGTGAACCGCACATTCAGTCTTGTAAGAATACAGTAATCTGTTTGACTATAATGCCATAAATCAGAGTCACGGGGTAATTGAATGTTGCTTTGGATAAAAGCCTCTGCTAAATGAATAAATGTAATTAATAAATATTCAGGACAAAGCACTAATCCGTCTAAATTGGGCTTCATTTGTCAACTGAAATCACTGGAACAGAAATGACCCGTGATTCTAGACCACATTCCCAAGGTCCAGCAATGAGGACGGCCTGCGGTCAATGTGAGAGAGAGATTCGGGCCAGATGATGGATTTATCACTCGTCTTATCGGGTCAGAGCTGTGTTCATGCGCTGTGGGGATCCAACGCTCTCCTACAATGTCTTGAAAGAATATCATCCACACACCCCTCCTCTAGACATATTAACACGTTACAGCTAATAAAAACAATTATAAACATCGAAGCATTTAAATGTTGGGGTCAGATTTGTTTCTTTTATCTAGCAAGGATGCATTAGAGGGTCATGATGAGAGAAATCAAATTGGCATTGATCTTTTGGCATATAAGAGGTCTTTGTACCCTTAAAACATCCTGCAAGTTTCAGAGCTTAAAACACCTACTCATTATAAACAAAGCCTTTATTTAATCAAGTTGCACAATTGCAAATGCAATATTGATTTTATGCAGCAGTTTAATAAACAATTAAGTGTCTCACTTTTCAGAAACAATATTGCCTGTTTTGTTCTTTTTCACAGACGAAAATGTTTCCAAACAAAGCCATAGCAGAACTGTTTTGCATCTCTGAGCAACACATAGCAGTGTTTCGTTACTTAATGGATCCGTCCATTAACGAATCCGCATTGCTCAATATCTCTGTTTCCATCCAACTATTTTTATGTGCATTTTGGGATATTGCATAAAAAAAACGCTAGATAGAAACGCAAAGATGTGCGTAAATTCTAAAAATGCACATGTAAATGTATACATTTTTATGATACGAAAACATGCGCATAAACTACAATGGAAACACTTTTACTGAATAAATTCTGTGATGCGTTGCGAATCTGCCTTTTGCTCAGGAACCACTGAGAATCTGTATGTTGACTAAACTCAGAGAACTGTCTTACCTTCCTCTATGACGCGGCCCTTATCATCCAGCATGCCCTGCACCTCACAGCCTCTCACATACACCAGACCGGCCTGATCCACAAACGGCTGCCGGCGGTCAAAGCGGGTCCCGTACGGCAGGTTGGGCCGCACCGTGATCAGGAAGCAAACGTCGTGTTTCCGCAGCCCTGCAAGAACCAACCGTGATGTGAAGAGACTGAAGGATGAAGTGAGCGTAATGATTTTACGTGACGTGTGAAGAAACTGTAAGTGACATTTTCGGTTTTCATTTCATATATTTATATATTATATGTATTTTTAGTTTTAGTTAATGCAGGGGTGTTCTGAGTGGTTTTGCAGAGACAGAGAAAGAGCCGTTTACCCTCCCACTCGTTTTTGATGTGATCTCGGATGTTGAGGTTAAGGGTGATGTCGGCACGGACACGGGCAGGCCAGTTCTCTCCGATGTTTGGTTTGGCCACCTCCACGATAGAAAAAGACACTATGGTCTGTGCCATTCTAGCCCATCCTCCGAACACCACTCCTCCGTACTCCGACTGCCTGCGTGACACAACCCTCAGCGTTAGCACAACACAAACACACAATATCAGGAATGAGGATGTTCACGTTGTTCTTTCCCATACAGTGGAGTCAACGCTGACCTGTGGTCGTCAAGCTCCCAAAATCATTAAAAACAACCATCTCAAGTCTTCTGAAGTGAGAAAATGCAGGTTATTCAGAGAAAATCTCACCACATTTGAATAAATACACAAGATTCAAAAAAAATTTGTGTCAAAGTTATCATGTGACTTGCAGCAGAAATGGCACACAAATCATATGGACTTCTTTTATGGTGCTTTTTATCATTTCTGGAGTTTGACAGTGATGGTCAGAATGTCAACATTCTGCTAAACGTCTGCCTTTGTGTTTCACAGAAGATCACACAGGTTTGAAAGTGAGTGAAAGACGACTTGATTTTGGGTGAGAATAACTTTCACAAGACTTTCAACATTGATTCCCCAGTGGACTGAACTCTAAATGATGGAGACACTGGCTCTTAAAACGAAATATTGGCCAGTAACTGATCCGAATGATTCACTTGGATTCAAATGGCTCATGAGCAAGTTTGAGGCTGAATCTTTTTGAGTGACTCATTTACTGTTCAAAAGAGTCATTTGTTCACGAATCAGATATAACACTGACGTGGATGATATCTTTTTTTAGATTATGTATTTGCTACCATCTTAGTCTCAGAGCTCTGCTAAGCTATGAAGTGATGAATCAAGCTACAGCATTAAAGGAGTCATATGATGCTTTATAATGTTTTCCTTTTCCTTTAGAGTGTAATTGATCTGTTTGTGCATGTATAAGATCTGCAAATCTAGTAGCTATACTGGTAAAATAAAATAGTGATTTATCACGACAATCATAAAAACACATCATTCAAAGTCCAGATATTACTTCCGGGAATGTCTACATCACATTGTAGCATATTAGCATACATTCCCACCCCAAAGGCGTACACAAAGAAAGAAGCAATTGAAGTGTTGTGGTCATGTCAGGAATCAGTGGTTAAGATTTATAATTAACGCTTTCCCAAACGTTAGCTTGTGTACAGAGCATTTTATGGAGGACAGCTTCCTGAACCCGGAAGAGCACAATGCCAGCTACACACACCTAAATCAATTACACATATACAATTCAGTGTGTTTTTAAACTGTTTTTATGTTGTCACTTCAGGACACAAGATTGATAAAAATGTTCGACTCGGAGAACAAACCATGGCTTCATCCGTAGTACTACGTCCTCGATATCCTGCCGGATTTCATAGGTGGACTCCAGTCGGAAGAGGTTGAAGTTCCTCAACAGGTAGTCGTGCAGCGTCAGAAACTGCAGGTTCAGCTTCGGTAGAGCTAAACAACCTTCAGATTCACACACAACAACAAACATCGTTAGATATTTTACTGATTATTTAGTTTTTTTTGCACTTAAAGCTTGAAATATAGTGATGAACCAAAATTAAATTTGAAACAAAATGAAAGTTTTCATTTAGCCAAAAATGCAAATAAAAATTATGCAATAATCAATATAAATGAATTTAATAACCAATACTCGAATAACTTGCATATAAATAATTTGTCTATAAATATTTTAATTACACAGAAGGCAGTTTTTATTTCAACTTTTAAATTATATAATTATGTTTCTCCGATTCTTTGTTAACATATAAACATTTAAACAGTCTCAGTCAATCATTTCAGTCCTCCAAAACCAAACAAAAATTATTTTTCGGCCGAATATTTTCAGTTGCATCACTATTAAAATGTTAATAGTTTAGAATCAGATATTGATACAGGAAAAGTTAAATGAAAAATGTACTCGTCACCCCAAACTAGGGCTGCAAGATATTGGAAAAAACTGACATTGCCATATTTTGTTTTATATTTTTAAATATTCTTTTTATATTGCGATATTTATTAAAAAAAAAAGAAAAAAAAAAAGAGAAAAAAAAAAATCACCAGATGACTTGAATAGCTCTATATAAAGAATGATTGGGGTGATTTTGAGGTGATTTTGTGAATTTGCATACAAAATAATAAACAAATTACAAGCATAGATAAATATAATAGAACAAAGATACAAAGGAAACAAATAGTGCTTTATATTTTTCAGGTAATCTAACAGCATTCAGATACAGAAATTGAATAAACAAATGTAAAATAATACTGCATAGTCATGTTGTATAAATTAAATATAATTCATCTGTGTTAAAACTACAAAAGTTTTTCTCTTTGTGTTTTGTTGTTTGATTAACATTCATGACACAGAAAGCAGCAGGGGCTTCAGTTACTTTAAGACCGAACACACGGCGAGGATCCAAAATACCAAGTCACTGTTTTTATGAGTGAGTCATCGAGTCATTCATTCAGTAAGGAAGCAAGTGGCTGTGAATGAATCATTGAATAATTGACTCTCACGATTCGTTCAAAGCTGCAGAATTGTTTGTGAAACACAGACGTGTGTTGTAGTTCTGCTGTGGTTTTCGTTAGAACTATTATTTCATTGCAAAATAGAGTAAATACTGACAGTTTAAAATGTACGTTTTGTTTTTTGACCTGTTGTATAATAATGTCACGTTTGCAGTCATGTGGATATTTGGGAACAATTGCATTCTTGCTCGTTATCAATATTAGATACAAGAACTCACATATGTTTTTGTATTGGAGAAAGTTTGAGTCTTAAATCGAAATTAATCCACTATCTATGTCTATATTTGTTCTTCATGCGAGTAAGTGTAAATCCCCACTTTTACAAAGCTGCATTGTCGAGAACGGCAGTAATTTAGCGCGATTTAAGGCAGCAGAATCTGCACGCAGTCTATCATATGCATGCTGCTTCTGTGGATACAGTCATTTTTGACTGCAAATGATGAGCTAATTTGATTAAATGTGCTGGATTTACGACATTTTGGCAGTTAGAAATACATGCTCTATTTTAATATTACTTTAAGGTAGAATTAAATGAACTACTCAGCAGTTTGTTTGCGTACCCCCTCGTCACCTCGCGTACCCCAGTTTGGGAACCAGTGATCTAAGCCATAATCAATTGTTCATGAGGATAGTCAATCTTTTACGTGCATTTTAACAATTGTTTTTGCATGTGTGTGTGTGTGTGTGTGTGTGTATGTGTATGTGTGCGCGTGTGCGCACTTAAAACAGCCACAACAGTTCAGAACGGAGTTCTCTTTCACGCCATCTTGCGCTCAAATGGTTTAAAATCTCTTAAATGTTAACACTGACCGGACCTAAAACACATTCAAATTCTAAACTTTCATTGTATGATGGTCAAACTCTGCAACTAATCAGAGAATCACCTGCGTGTTTAACCGTGGTGTCTGGTCTGTATGGATTAACGATCCCTACACTAGAGTCTAGACAGCGCACATTGCGATTTCGATGCTAAAACGATATATCGTGCAGCCCTACTCCAAACCCAATCACACAGAAAAGAGGAATTTAAAAAAAAATCATCACATAGCTTTTTATAATTTGCACTAATGAAGTCTGTGTTTATGATGTCATACTTGGCACATTTTCAAATGAGCTTTGGTGGAGAGGAAGATTATCAGTGAACAAGGACTTAAATATGTGCATGTTACTGCCAAACACAAAAAAGATAATTTGTAGAGTCATATGGGCATCTATTTGATGTATGGAAAGGAGCTGATCATTCTCCAAAATGTCTCTTTTTGTGTTCCACGAAATGAAAAAAGTGATACAGTTTAGGAAAGAGTAAAGTAGTAAAAAAATTTTTGTTGAACTTTTCCTTTAATTCCACTTGATGCAAAAGTATATGGTATAATTATTACAGTGATGCGCAGTGAACTCGTATGCAAAGACGCCCACCTTCTCCTGAATAGTACTCTGTGGGGACGATGTTCTCATCCCAGATGATCTTCTCGGTGGGGTACAGAGGCATCTGGTTGAGCTGTTCTATCTGGGAGATTCGTCTCTCGTGGTGGGACACCTGAACATAAGTGAGAAAGATTTCATGAGGTTTGTTTCCTCTCAGCCAGCTCCTCCATGAACCACCAAATCATCTGCCCGCTGTGCTATGATGGTTTACCCTTCAAAAACAGCAGATGGCCAAATGTAGGCTACATATCTCACAGCGCAAGGGGCCAATCGCATCCCATGAACATTTTAAAGAGGCATACAGCACCATCACAACTAGCTTTTGCGTGTTTTGAAACAAGTACAAATGTAGACATGTTTTCCAGCACTCAGATTGTGTATGTCAATCAAAATGATGTTGTGTGTTTGTGTCACTTATCATAAATCAAGCAAATCCCACAATCTCAAAGCCTTTCTTAAAGGAAACTGTTACACGCACTACACTTTTACTTTCCCTGAACTTCCTAAACACTATAAATCCATTCCATTATGTTCAAAATTCAAACGAGCAAACGCTGTGAGGCAACTCTGCTGAGAAAACATTAAACAATTTCAATGAGAAAATGAGTCGGGCGGCTCACGTGGGACGCCGCTTTGAGGAAATCAAATGAATTAATCAGGAGTGTTGGGGCAGCTTATCCTGTTCAAGCTTAATTAAGTGTTTTATCTGGTTTGTGACCTGCTCTGACTCTATTGTTGGCCGCAGCACATGCACATAACCAGATTTCAGCTGCTCAAGGAAACGCTGAACGCTCAAATGACCGGCCTGACACCGGCTCCATCAACGCATTAAAGAGGAAACGCTGGAGTCTTGATGAGATTTGGAGCGAGTAATTAAAACATGCCGGAGCAGGACCACCAATGGGTCTGAAACATCTTAAACATACCCAATAGAGGTTTAATAAAGTACATTATAAGAGTGAAAATCAAAGCAGCCAAACTCTAATAGAACAAACAAATTAATGTAGCAAATCGCAATCAAAACCTTTTTAACGCGTTTGTCCCCCGACACTACGGCTCTGTACAGTGAGCTGAGCCGACACAAACTACACGGGCAGCACGGTCACTCGAACCTACTGAGCAAAAACAGCTTTCTGTCACATTTTAAGATGTGCCTACCAGCAGCTCCAGAAGGAACTCTTTCTCGTAGGACGTCTCTTCTCCATCAGGAAGCTCAGGCAGGAGACACAGGTATGCCGACACCCGGTGGAGGGTATTGGGACTACAGAGAGATGAAGAGGGAAAAGTGAGCCACAAATGAACAGAAGAGGACAGGATTCAGAAACAAGCCTTGAAAACAGGCATTCATTTGCACGTTATAAAAACTATACACTACTTGAACAAAAGTTTAGCTTTTTAAATCACTGACCGGCAATTCACAATTTAAAAGTCATTTGCAAAACCAAAGCATTTGAGTCGGCAGGATTTTTAAATCTATAAAATGAGCAAATTGTCACACTCCATTTGCACTTCTGATTATATAAGACATCATGACATCATCCATCCGCCACTAATGTCATTATAATGTTCTCAGTAGCCTGATTTATGAAATATTTGGACAGATGCAAACATGAAAAGAGGGTATTCTGAGAACATACAGGACGCATTAACTCTTCCCCACCACTGACGAGTTTTTCAGGCAATCCATGTATGCGGTAGGGGGCGCTGTTACGCATCTTCATCTGTGTTTTGATCATTCTGAATCCGAAGTCTTTGCCAATTTTCTTAGCTTTTTGTTCAAAATGTTGCTTTTTTTTTTAAATGAAGCTTTCATGTGTTCAGGATACGCTTTCCTCAGTGCATAACTTGTTTTTAGAGTAGATTTTAGTCACAGTTTCAGTCATTCAAAACACATTTTTAGTTAGTCATCGTCTCGTTTTCATCCGTGAAAAAATGTCGTTGATGAAAATTATGACGAAAATAATTGTCAACGAAATTAACACTGATTTGGACAGATGCAAACATGAAAAGAGGGTATTAAGGATGTATTAACTCTTTCCCGTCCATGTTTTCACTGTTATGCAGTAGGGGGCGCTGTTACGCATCTTCATCTGTGTTTTGTTCATTCTGAAACCCAAGTCTTTGCCAATTTTCTTAGCTTTTTGTTCAAAATGTTGCTTTTTTTTTTTAAATGAAGCTTTCATGTGTTCAGGATACGCTTTCCTCAGTGCATAACTTGTTTTTAGAGTAGATTTTAGTCACAGTTTCAGTCATTCAAAACACATTTTTAGTTAGTCATCGTCTCGTTTTCATCCGTGAAGAAAATGTCGTTGATGAAAATTATGACGAAAATAATTTGTCAACGAAATTAACACTGATTTGGACAGATGCAAACATGAAAAGAGGGTATTCTGAGAACATTCAGGATGTATTAACTCTTTCCCATCCATGTTTTCACTGTTATGCGGTAGGGGGCGCTGATACGCATCTTCATCTGTGTTTTGTTCATTCTGAAACCCAAGTCTTTGCCAATTTTCTTAGCTTTTTGTTCAAAATGTTGCTTTTTTTTAAATGAAGCTTTCATGTGTTCAGGATACGCTTTCCTCACCGCATAACTTGTTTTTAGAGTAGATTTTAGTCACAGTTTTAGTCATTCAAAACACATTTTTAGTTAGTCATCGTCTCGTTTTCATCCGTGAAAAAATGTTGTTGATGAAAATTATGACGAAAATAATGTGTCAATGAAATTAACACTGATTTGGACAGATGCAAACATGAAAAGAGGGTATTAAGGATGTATTAACTCTTTCCCGTCCATGTTTTCACTGTTATGCAGTAAGGGGCGCTGTTACGCATCTTCATCTGTGTTTTGATCATTCTGAAACCCAAGTCTTTGCCAATTTTCTTAGCTTTTTGTTCAAAATGTTGCTTTTTTTTTTAAATGAAGCTTTCATGTGTTCAGGATACGCTTTCCTCACCGCATAACTTGTTTTTAGAGTAGATTTTAGTCACAGTTTCAGTCATTCAAAACACATTTTTAGTTAGTCATCGTCTCGTTTTCATCCGTGAAAAAATGTCGTTGATGAAAATTATGACGAAAATAATGTGTCAATGAAATTAACACTGATTTGGACAGATGCAAACATGAAAAGAGGGTATTAAGGATGTATTAACTCTTTCCCGTCCATGTTTTCACTGTTATGCGGTAGGGGGCGCTGTTACGCATCTTCATCTGTGTTTTGTTCATTCTGAAACCCAAGTCTTTGCCAATTTTCTTAGCTTTTTGTTCAAAATGTTGCTTTTTTTAAAATGAAGCTTTCATGTGTTCAGGATACGCTTTCCTCACCGCATAACTTGTTTTTAGAGTAGATTTTAGTCACAGTTTCAGTCATTCAAAACACATTTTTAATTAGTCATCGTCTCGTTTTCATCCGTGAAAAAATGTCGTTGATGAAAATTATGACGAAAATAATTTGTCAATGAAATTAACACTGATTTGGACAGATGCAAACATGAAAAGAGGGTATTCTGAGGATGTATTAACTCTTTCCCATCCATGTTTTCACTGTTATGCGGTAGGGGGCGCTGTTACGCATCTTCATCTGTGTTTTGTTCATTCTGAAACCCAAGTCTTTGCCAATTTTCTTAGCTTTTTGTTCAAAATGTTGCTTTTTTTTTTTAAATGAAGCTTTCATGTGTTCAGGATACGCTTTCCTCACCGCATAACTTGTTTTTAGAGTAGATTTTAGTCACAGTTTTAGTCATTCAAAACACATTTTTAGTTAGTCATCGTCTCGTTTTCATCCGTGAAAAAATGTCGTTGATGAAAATTATGACGAAAATAATGTGTCAATGAAATTAACACTGATTTGGACAGATGCAAACATGAAAAGAGGGTATTCTGAGGATGTATTAACTCTTTCCCGTC
This sequence comes from Megalobrama amblycephala, assembly GCF_018812025.1. Lineage (NCBI taxonomy): Eukaryota > Metazoa > Chordata > Actinopteri > Cypriniformes > Xenocyprididae > Megalobrama > Megalobrama amblycephala. The sequence goes on along the minus strand of NC_063048.1, from coordinate 799,383 downwards.
CATGTTTTCACTGTTATGCGGTAGGGGGCGCTGTTACGCATCTTCATCTGTGTTTTGATCAAAAATGCAATTTTCTCAGCTTTTTGTTCAAAATGTTGCTTTTTTTAATGAAGCTTTCATGTGCTCGGGACACTCTTTCCTCATCGCATAACTTACATTTTATGATTGCATCCTTATCTGTAAATGTTAACGTCACACGATTATTCTCATTCAGCATAAAGGCTCGTCCTCAAATGCAAACGGCTCTCCTTTAAACTTCACTGAATGAGCATAATGTCATATAATCTCTTGCACCAGTTCACATTTAGTCTGTACATTTTGTTTTTGTTTATCATTTTTAATTTAGTGATTTTAACTTTCACTTTAAAGCAGTAAGCAATCTGTTGATTTATGCTTTAATTTAGTGAATGTAACGTTTATATGTCAATGCTTTTCTGCACTTCAGCCTAGTGGAGCTGCACGATTCTGGAGAAGTTGAGAATCACAATTTTTATGTTTAAAACAGAGATCACAATTCTCAGTTTGAATGAATGATTTATTCTTTATTTGAAGCATCAAGTTACTTTCAAAAGGTGATTCTCTATTTTGATTGCTGATGTAGTGTTTATATCCAAACTACAGTCAAACCAAAAATTATTCAGACAGTTTTGATACATTTTTCTAGTTGGTGCAGGACACTACAGTTCATTTATGTAAGTGAGGATAGCAAAATAAAGTAAACTGTGACATATTATACCCAAAAATTCTTCATACAGTGGACTACCAGTAAAACTGATAAAAATTTGGAACCAAAAATTGACCTGACCAAGTGTTATCTGACATAATTAAGATTATTTTTTTCTGACACAGTTTAACTCTGAGATCTTGTCATATTTCATTACCATTTTTTTAAACTATAGTGAATAAACTGAATTAATGAACGAAATGTTCAAGGTGTCTGAATAAATTTTGGTTTGACTGTATAAACTTTTATCCCAGTCCTTCTGTGATCATTTGAATTATTGTAAAACAGAAATAAAGAGACTGTGTGTTTGTGAAGCTGTTTCATATCTACACATGACAGCTGCTCTCTCTGGATCAGAACGCAGGTCTGAATGATGGCTGTGATCACACTTGTGAAAGGTTTAACAGACAGAGACGAATCGCTGTGAATGAATAAGATCGTGTGTGTGTTTGAATCGAATTTAAAGATGAATTGTGCAGCTCTACAGCATAGCCTACACAGACACATTCAATATAGATATTTATTTTCATTGCCTTCAAACTGCACAGTGTCTGAAGGACACAGTAGTTATGTAATTTTTTTTTTAAAATAATGGACTAAATATATAATGTATTCTGTATTCTATATTTCTTTAATTAAAGTTTTCAATAAATTATTATCTTTTAAAAATTAACACATTTTTATTTAAATCAAAGAAATAATTGACAAATATAGTTCTAAAATTCTGGCATATTTCTATGTTTTCCATGATGGCAGGAACCCTGTCTGCAGTTAAGAGACTTGACCATCAAGCCATTAGTGTAATGGGCCGTATCTCACTCGCTCTATAAAGATAACATCACATTTAACAGCTCGATGTACCGCAGGCTCCTCTGTCTCTTACCTGAGATGGCCGAAGTGTTTGGTGAGGGACTCCCGCGTGTCCACGGCCGCCACATTAGACAGGGCAAAATCATTGAGCTCAGGGAAATGAGCAAACGCTGCTCTCTGAAAAACAAACACCTCCGTCACAGACCTTCAACTTTCACACTTCATCAGAACCGACCAATGAATCATCACGACCCACATGAGTATCACAGAGCTCTGGTGATGACGGATACACCATCAAAGCTGATAGGAGAACAGTGAAACTGAGAGCTGCAGGTAACAGCAGACTGGAGGACTTCAATCAGCTGTTCAAGGTCGTGATGCATTTAAAAATCTAATTTAAAAACGAGGGAGAGGAGCATACTACATACTACGTGTTTATTATAGGCATAATGTGCACAGTGTGCATATTATAATAGTTACAAATCAGGGTCCCACTCTTTTAAACACTTAATTTCCATGACTTCTCCATGCCCTACCATTTAACGTTTCATTATGAAAATGGCACCAAAACCACAAACAAAACATTTAAAGGGTTATTTCACCCAAAAATGAAAATAATGTCATTTATTACTCACCCTCATGTCGTTCCACACCCGTAAGACCTTCGTTCATCTTCAGAACACAAATTAAGATATTTTTGATGAAATCCGATGGCTCAGTGAGGCCTGCATAGCCAGCAGAGAGGAAATGTTTGAGAGAGGAAATGTCATTGCTGGCTATGCAGGCCTCACTGAGCCATCGGATTTCATCAAAAATATCTTAATTTGTGTTCTGAAGATGAACGAAGGTCTTACGGGTGTGGAACGACATGAGGGTGAGTAATAAATGACATTATTTTCATTTTTGGGTGAAATAACCCTTTAACATTTAGTCGACTATTAGGGGTCAGCCCTAAAAAACTGCCCGTTCCAAGATTGCATAAATTCCCATGACTTTTCCAGGCCACATTAAAACTCCCTCATATTGCCATGCCCTCCATGAGCGTGTGAACCCTGAGGTGTGTGAAGGTTACCTGTAGAGAGGTGATCCTGTCGTAGTGCAGTGTGGTCATCTCCTTCTGTGTGAGAGCGTTTCCTGTCTGATCACTGATCTCAAAGCCAGCGTAGAACTTCAACACATCCAGCAGCTTCACACAAAAATGATTATATTAGTTAAGTGTGATAAAACATTGTGTGTGTTCAAAAATCATTAACGTAGAACAGAAACAGTCATATCTGAGGCTGTCATATCAATATCAGCAGACAACTATGACTTTTATCAGGATTCATCAGGTGTAAATGAACATTTCTTTAATTAAATCACAGCCTTTGTGATTTGATAACTGCACTAGACCATATCTGGACTGTGGTTTTATCTGGATTATTTTGGATTGTGTGGTTGTGGTGCGTTCAGCGCTGTACCTGACAGAACAGGTGACCCTCTTTCTCCCTGTCGGTGAGGTGAGACAGCTGGCAGTTGACCACCAGATGAGCGTCGTCCAGAACTGTGTTGAACCAGCGGCGGGTCGGGAGGAGAGCCTGCAAAGACGGGCAAGGTCAAAAACACCAAACATCTAAAGTCGCATTTAGAGATGATTAGGGATGTAACAATATCAAAATCTCACGATACGATAATATCCCAGGTATAAAGTCCACGGTACAATATTTATTGCAGTGCTTCCCACACATAGACTTTACTTGGGCGGGCCGCCCACGTATAATAACGGCCGCCCAAGTATATTTGGAAACACATTTTTGCTTTTATTATTTTTATCCTCTTATACTTTTATATCCGCGCAAGATAATGAAACCATCCGCGATCGATAAACTAGTCGTTTCATACCTGCTCGTTATGTGTGCGTCAGAACGGTTTACTCCCGCTAACATTCAAACGGGCGCTGCATTTTGCAAAGTCACTAGGCGGCGCTGTTGCGCGTTCTACAAGCTCGCGCAAAACTGCTTCAAAGTGATTCTCAATCAATGAAAAGCGCAGATTTATGCCAAGCGATTGCTAATGAACTCAAGTTGATGAATTATTACAATGTCTACTTCATGGCCTTTATATAAAATGTTTTAGACGATTGTAAGAATCTGAAGGATCCGCCTGCAATAGTATAGACATTTCAAAATAAGAGTCCCGTGTATTTCGGACTTGTTTATAATTAAAAGTCACACGCTAAGTTTTTTCTTTTTCTTTTGGGCATTATTGGTATTTTGGTTACACGATAAATTGTATTTAATTTGATTTTAATTTAATTCATAGTAAATTATTGTAGCCTCCCCCACAGGAAGAAAAGACTAAGAACATTATTTGACACATATATTATTAATTTTATAAATTTTACTAGTACAATCTGTGTCCCATTCACTGAGAGAGACACTATATGACAGGAAGGAGAACATTGGTAAACCATTTAAATGCTGTAATTTTGCATAATTCACAATGCATAATAATGCATATTATTAGTATGTGATTAAATGTAATATGCTATGTAATTAAAATTAATTTCAATAAATAAAAATACTGTTAAAAATCACACATTATTTGTTTGTCACATGTAGTAGACCATTTTTGTGCCGTGGGTAATAGGAGGATTTTTCGCCCGGCTGCCACCGCAAGTATATTTCAAACCTGTGGGAAGCACTGTATTGCAATATTAAAAAAAAAAAAAAAAAAAAAAAAAAAAAAAAAGACAAACTCCCTTTTTTTCTAAATAAAAATAACTGCACCATCTGGACCTTGACAAAGGTAACATCTATTATTTTTTCTAACATTCTCTATGCTACTACCTCTTATATTACGTATTAATTTTAAAGTGCAAAAAACAGTCAAGTCAAGTTTGAATTCATAAAGGGATTAATAAAGACTTGGATTCATAAAGACTTCACTTGTTTCTGAAAGAATAATTCAGTGATAGATACATTTTTAACAGTAATTTGTTGCCACCTAGTGGCGTAACAATGCAATCGACACAGTTGTTATTTGAAGCACCCAGTTACTTTCAAAAGGTGATTTATTCTGTTATGATCGGTAATGTAGACATCAGCGTTTATATCTGAATAATAAACTTTCATCTGATCATTTGAATATATGCAACAGACATAATGACACTGTGTTCAAAAAGACAAGCAGTTCATATCTAAACATGATCTAGAACACACATCTAGATCTTTATTTTTTGTCAAAGGTTTAATATACACTGGCGAATCATTGTCATCTAGGTATTAGATCATGTGGGTGATGAAATCGAGAACACAACCTTTTAAAGACTAATCGGATATGGATATTAAAAGGATATTAAAGGATATGCTTCTCGAACAACACCCACCCATTATACAAAAACAGTTTTCGGAACCGGGCTGAAAAAAAAAGTTTTTTGCCCGGAAGATGCATTGTTTCGTACAGTCATGTGACCACGATAATATCGAGACAATTTTGCTATTGTGATACCACAAAATTGTTAATACCGTTACAGAAGTAGTGACAGATCTTTTCTTCCATATCATGACGCATGTATGAGCTTTAAAGGATTAGTCACTTTTAAATAAACTTTTCCTGATAATTTACTCACCTCCATGTCATCCAAGATGTTCATGTCTTTCTTTCTTCAGTGGAAAAGAAATGAAGGTTTTTGAGGAAAACATTCCAGGATTTTTCTCCATATAGTGGACTTCAATGGGCACCAAATGGTTGAAGGTCCAAATGTCAGTTTCAGTGCAGCTTCAAAGAGCTCTACATGATCCCAGACGAGGAATAAGAGTCTTATCTAGAGAAACCAGTCATTTTCTAAAAAAAAAATTAAAATTTTATACATTTTAACCATAAATGCTCATCTTGAACTAGCTCTCTTCTTCTCCTCCTCTATTAAAATTCCAGCAGTGTAGACACTGCTAAGCGTATTACTGCCCTCCACAGGTCAAAGTTTGACAAAAGTTTGTCAAAATATACTAGTTCAATAGTTTATAACAATTAGTTCAAACTTTGACCTGTGGAGGGCAGTAATACGCTTAGCAGTGTCTACACTGCTGGAATTTTAATAGAGGAGAAGAAGAGAGCTAGTTCAAGATGAGCGTTTATGGTTAAAATGTATAAAATTTTAATTTTTTTTTTAGAAAATGTCCGATGGTTTCTCTAGATAAGACTCTTATTCCTCGTCTGGGATCATGTAGAGCTCTTTGAAGCTGCACTGAAACTGACATTTGGACCTTCAACCATTTGGTGCCCATTGAAGTCCACTATATGGAGAAAAATCCTGGAATGTTTTCCTCAAAAACCTTCATTTCTTTTCCACTGAAGAAAGAAAGACATGAACATCTTGGATGACATGGAGGGTGAGTAAATTATCAGGAAAAGTTTATTTAAAAGTGGACTAATCCTTTAACTAAACTATCTATCTATCCATCAGTATATATCCATCCATCCATGTTCCAAATGTTGTCTTTCACTTTTCAATAAAAAAAACTTGTAAAAAAAAATTCTTACAAGGTCAACAAATGTTTAAAAACGAACCGTATGCACAAATATATAACATGCATTTAGAAAATTGATGAATTGTGAATTTTCATTTCATGCCGACTTTAATATCAGTAAAAAAGATAACGAGAGGAATGAAAAAGAGTAGCAGAACGAATGCTGGAATGAAAACGTACCTCCAGGTCAATCATGAACTCAATGAATCTCTCACAGTAGTGAACCTTCTCCATGGAGACGGAGCCTGGAGCAACATGAACCATAAAACACACATTAAACCACTGATGACACGCCTCATTTCACACAGACGGGCAGGGCATGCTGGGTACGGAGGGGAAGCGGTGAAGAGAGAGAGTGACAGTATTACGATCGTCTCATAAACAGGACGCGCTGCTGGCCTCTTGCGTGACCCCCCATCTTCGGCCTGAACAGGTGGATGATGGGAGGAGGGCGCGTCGGCCTGTGATAGCAGCGCAGCGAGAGCCGCCCGAGGGCGAGCATCAGCTGCTCTGAAGCTGGGTCACGTCACAGGATGGTGAAAACACAGAGAGATACTCAAAGCAGAAATAAAGTCACTGCCTGAAGGGGTGACAGGAGCACTGAGGCCTTATGGGTAACAGAAATCAGCCCCATCTTAATGTCTAGCACTATATATGTACTGTGAAATGGGTTTTTCGGTGTCAGTGCTGTTGTCTAGACAGCCGGGCAGGTCAATATAAATCTGGGCTTTTTTTAGATTATTACTTCATATGTCAGACGTTACAGTGTTAAAACAGTTATTATATCAATATTTCACAATATTAGTGTTTTCAATTAATTTTTTATCAAATAAGTGCAGAAGAGACTTAATCTTACCAACCCCAAACCAAAGCCAACATTAGTGTCAGTATAAAGGTATTCAACTCTAAAGGAAGAACGGCGGTCTGAATGAGAAGGTTCACCTGACGCAGGGATGGACATGAGAACCAGCAGGAACTTCTTGATGAGGGCGGCGAGGAAGGTGCGCTCCTTCTTAGCTCTGTGGAAACACAGTTCGTGAGACACACAGGACATTGTTCTGACGTGTTTCAGGTTTATGGGGTGTGACGGGGTCTTACTGCTCCATTTCCTGAGTGTCCATCTTCTCATAGTTCTTTTTAATGAGGTTCCAGAACTTCTGCAGTTTGGGGACCTTCTTCAGCTCCTGCTGCAGTCTCGTCTAAATAATTACAAAGCCTGGAGTCAGTTTACAACATCTAACAAACACAGTGGCCAAAACAGAGCGGAGTCTTGTCAATGCATGAAAGTAAACACGACATGGAAATTTATTATTCATTAGAAATCAAAACTTTTTCCCTAATTTTTCCACATTTTCCAAAAGTATGGGACTGCTAATGAGTTCACACTGATGTGACCTAGAAACAGAATCTGAAATATATGATGATGATGATGATGTATTTTTTTTACATTTTACCATTACTGCAACTATTATTGTTACTACCACTGTAAACTCTGCTGTGCAGCACTAATTTTTAATTATTCATCAGTTATGAATTTTGTTCATGTCACATAGTGTAAGTCTAATACATTTGTTTATTTTACTTAGAATTGTATATAATATAAAAAACATAATATAACATATGTAATTAGTGCTGTCAATCGATAAAAAAAATCGAATTAAATTTTTTCTGTAATTAATTGCAATTAAAAACAGTGGATTTAATATGTTTATATTGTAATAATTTCACAGTTACTCTCCAAATTTAAGTAGAAATAACTTCAAAACAGCATATTTTTGTTTAATGTCATCTTTTTATGAATGAAGGCCAGTATCACTGATACTAATACTGCTATTGATTAATCCATTTAAACATTATTATTGACATTCAACATTACAGTATAACTGAAAGATATCAATTTCAACATTTAATTTAAGTGAACTTAAAACAATCTTCACAAACCCATTATAATAATATTATGTCTAACAAGTCGGAAATATACAGAAATTGAATATTTCTTTGTTCTTCAATGAACATTAATGACAGACATCTTCACAGCAACTGGTTTATTAGGCTGCTGTCACTTTAAGAGCTGCCGCTGCCGAACATGACACGGATCTGACGCGCATCTCATTTTCTCACAACTCTTTAAGTTCATTTAAGATGTTATTTAACTCATTTAAGACCGCTCTTATGAGGATACTCGACAAAACAGGCATTTTGTCATAATTCTGTGTGTTATTGTTTGTTCAAGAGTGAAAGAGAACTCGATATTGGCGAACATCTTTCTGTGCACAAGAGTCGTGTGAGTCACATGACACGACATTCACAGATAGCGTGTTCTTGATATTTCTTGTGGCGCATTAAACTGAAAATATTAATTGCATGCATTAACGCACTAATTTTGACAGCCCTAAATATAATATAATATAATATAATATAATATAATATAATATAATGCAGTTTGATTAAACCCACAAACCTTTATGTTGTATGAAGGGAGACCTTTGACTATCATTGTGTACTTTACAACAGTGTTGTTTTTTCTATGTTTTTTGGCAAAACATGACAAGCCTAACCGTGTCCCTTTAGGGTCTCTGTAGAATGAATTATTCATTTTCCGTGTCTTTCCGAATTCGGATTTAAGCTTCAAGCACATCCCTAGCAGAGATCATAAGGGACAGGAAGTGTGTGTGATGCAGTAATATTCACCGGCAGCAGACACATCCACATGGGCAGAGACACCAGCTTCTGCACCTGCTCACGGATCAAGTCCACTTCCTGTAGTGAAGAACACATCACAGACAAACAATCAATAACAGTTCTGTTTTACTAGAGATGGAGCAAACTATAGTCTTCATCACAGCACACATGATCAGCACACAAACACTAGACAATGAAATCACATCAACAATGCAAATGTGCCACCTGACGGGACGGGAGACACCCCGCCTGAAATCAGCACAAGCCAAAAATAGATGAAAACAGCTGAAGCTGAACCCCTGGGCTGATATTTTGAGATATTTAGAGCGCAGTTAAAAACCATATATAGTCTGTTTGGCAAAGCAACAGTGCCACCAAGTGATGAGAAACACAACAGGTAATGTGGCACACTTCTGCATGGATGACGACTGATAACGGTTCAGGAAGTGAGATGCATGTGAACGAACCAGACTGTTGAAGCAGTGATCGAGGAAGAGCAGCAGCACCGTCTGTTCCTTCAGAGACAGGCCGAGCTGCTCGCCCGACAGACACGACTCCATCACACACCTGAAGAAGTGAGGGAAGTGTGCGGGCGCTTTCTTAAACACCTGACGAGAGACACAACACACGGTGTTCACCATCATGGTAACAAACGTGACACTTAATGCAATAAACATTCACTTAACAACACAGGACATAACAAAACCCTAATGTACATAACACTGACAACAACAAAACTAAGAAACAACAGTTATTTCAGTGAAAATGTGAGAATTGACAGTTTTTCACAGTAAATAAGATCCTTTGTTCTTTTTCACTTGCAAAAACTGTACATTTAACAGTGTTTTAAAGTGTGAAATGTCCATTAGATCTATTAGAGTTTTTCACCATAATGAACTTACCGTTAACAAATCATCAGGTTTCACAGAAGCATGTTTATAGTCTTTTACCATTAAAACTACAATTATTTTTAGTGTTTAGGGTATTGACACAAATTTCACAATTCAATTTCAATTCACAAGCTTGTGAGTTAGAGTAGATTCACAATCAATTCAATTCAATATGGATTGTTTTGGATATATATCAGGTACAGTACATGGCAAATAATCTCAAGAGAAAAAATCTCAATAATACTGATATACATCAGCTGTTACTACATTAGTAAAATACTGAAGGTTAATATTAACTAAATTGTATAGAAACACTCAAATTACACACAAGGAAGATTTTTATAATAATAAAGTTATAATAACTCTGTAATTACATAATTATGTTTCTACTCGAATTCGTCTTTTGAAATATAAACATTTTAATGGTTGCTATCACAAAACTTTACGAATTTATTCAATCATATTCATACTGAAGAACAGTTAAAAATATTATGAATATGTAATATAGTGCATATATTTAGCAAAATGTTCCTCATTTTTTACCGGACTAACAAGTTTATGGTCACTGAATATGTTTTTTTCAGAGGTAAATGTGACGTTACTGTTCTCAAGCTGTTTTACTGACGTCTTTCCACAGTTAAAACACTGATGAAATGGACAGAATTTGAAATCTGAGACTGTTTCATATCAAAAGTAATGAAGCACAAAGATTATTGCGATTTATTGGATTGGAGATGTGATACAATGTTCTGTTCATTCATCAACTGAAAACAGCATAGATTAAAAGATTGATTCTTGGGATTTAAGAAACTATATCGGTTCATTAAAATCGAGAGATCAATATTTTTAACCCAGCCCTAGTAGAGTTCATTTTTATCAAATTACATTGGATCTCAAATCTGTTAAATCTGAACTCATTCTGGTCAATCGTGGCTGCAGTAGAGCTATTAATGACGCTTCATCATAACCACATGACAAACAGCACAAACTTATGAATGTCAGTAACATTATTTCATGTTTAAATGAGTAAAACATGTTTGTCTCCTTCAGAGTAACCTGCTAACTTGAATTTTTTACCGAAACACCAAAACCAAAATTCAAGTTTTTTATTTAGCTGAAAACCAAAAATATTTCGGTAATTTAAAATTTATTTTTGGTAATTAAATTGGGAGTAATTGGGTAACTGAACTCAGTAAGCTGTTCAGGATTTCGTGTTCACAGGTGATAGTGTATTCAAAGTAAACTTCTTCGACAATGATCCGCCTTTCGATATTTCAAATGAACAAATCTTACATATTGCTAGTCCAGCATCATTTTTGGTCACAGTGAAGTGAGTCCACACTACTAACAAGTTTACCTGTTGTACATTCTCCATGTTGTGTGCCAAAAACACACACTGACAGTCAAAACACACCGTTAGAGAAACACTGTTTCAGCCGTCCAAAACCATATTTGTGTTTGTTTGGTGCATCAGCAGTGAAAGTGTTGGTCCCAGATTATAGTAAGGGTCTTTTATCTACTAACATTTAAAGGAATCATGTAATAAAATTGACTTATTGTGTACATACATGTTTTTACATTGTACTTTTATTTAAAAATGACCTGCATTGTAATTACACTACCATTCAAAAGTTTGGAAACATTACTATTTTTAATGTTTTTGAACAAAGTCTCTTCTACTCATCAAGGCTGCATTTATTTGATCAAAAATACAGAAAAAAACTGTAATATTGTGAAATATTATTACAATTTAAAATAATGGTTTTCTATGTGAATATATAGTAAAGTGTAATTTATTCCTGTGATCAAAGCTGAATTTTCAGCATCGTTACTCCAGTCTTCAGTGTCACATGATCCTTCAGAAATCATTCTGATATGATGATTTGATGCTCAATTATTATCAATGTTGGAAACAGTTGTGCTGCTTAATATTATTTTATAACCTGTGATACTTTTTCAGGATTCACTGATGAATAAAAGTTTAAAAAGAACAAAATTTATTCAAAATATAATTTTTTTCTAACAATATAAATCTTTACTATCACTTTTTATCAATTTAACATCCGTGCTGAATAAAAGTATTAATTTCTTTAAAAAAATAAATAAAAATACTGACCCCAAACTTTTGAACGGTAGAGTATAATGTTACAAAAGATTTAATTTAAATAAATGCTGATATTTTTTTTAACTTTTTATTCATCAAAGAATCCTGAAAAAGTATTACAGGTTATAAAATAATATGAAGCAACACAACTGTTTCCAACACTGATAATAAATCATCATATCAGAATGATTTCTGAAGGATCATGTGACACTGAAGACTGGAGTAACGATGCTGAAAATTCAGCTTTGATCACAGGAATAAATTACACTTTACTACACTGTGTGCAGAATTATTAGGCAAGCTGATTTTCTGATCATATTTTTTTTCCAAGCACATTTTACCAATTCCAATCCACATCAATCTTAATAACTACTATTAATATTGTTTTTAATCATTTATAAGTGATATATAATTGTTCATGAAGGCTGGAAATGAAAAATGCCTTATATTCAGGTGTGCAGAATTATTAGGCAGGTTTGCTTTTACAGGCAAAATGAGCCAAAAAAAGAGATTTAACTCAGACTGAAAAGTCAAAAATGATTAAATACTCACGAGAAGGACGCAATATTAATGCAATACTAGAATTTGCAAAGTTAAAGCATGACCAAGGGAAAGCAAAATGCTCATGGGGTCAGCGGGGTCATACAAAATCAGGTGGAAAAGAAAAGACACATGTTAACTGCAAAATAATTAAGAATTAAGGTGAAGAATTAAGTGTGAAACCATCAGGAACCCTTTAGTCTCCAGCGCCACCATTTTCCAGAACTGCAACCTACCTGGAGTCTCCAGAAGTGCAAGGTGTCAGGATCTCAGAGACTTAGGTTAGCTAAAGAATCCTAAAAAATGACCCGCTCTTAATAAGAATCACAAGCTGAAATGTTGTGAAATACATGAAGACTGGGTTTTTATAGGCCTTATAGACAGACAGATTGAGAGTGACTCCTGAAGGACCAGCACCACATCCTCTTGTACCACTGTTTGAAGAATTTATCTTCCAGAATCTGGCAGTAAGGTGTTTGAGTTCACTTTTAGTCCATCTCTTATCCTGAAATGTCCGTCTTGCAGAGATGGACTAAAAATGATCTTCCAAAACTTACTGCCAGATTCTGGAAGATAAATTCTTCAAACAGTGGTACAAAGAGGATGTGGTGCTGGTCCTTCAGGAGTCACTCTCAATCTGTCTGTCTATAAGGCCTATAAAACCCAGTCTTCATGTATTTCACAACACTTCAGCTTGTGATTCTTATTAGGTGCAGGTCATATTTCAGGATTCTTTAGCTAACCTAAGTCTCTGAGATCCTGACACCTTGCACTTCTGGAGACTCCAGGTAGGTTGCAGTTCTGGAAAATGGTGGCGCTGGAGACTAAAGGGTTCCTGATGGTTTCACACTTAATTCTTCACCTTAATTCTTAACTCTTTTGCAGTTAACATGTGTCTTTTCTTTTCCACCTGTTTTTGTATGACCCCGCTGACCCAATGAGCATTTTGCTTTCCCTTGGTCATGCTTTAACTTTGCAAATTCTAGTATTGCATTAATATTGCGTCCTTCTCGTGAGTATTTAATCATTTTTTACTTTTCAGTCTGAGTTAAATCTCTTTTTTGGCTCATTTTGCCTGCAAAAGAAAACCTGCCTAATAATTCTGCACACCTGAATATAAGGCATTTTTCATTTCCAGCCTTCATGAACAATTATATATCACTTATAAATGATTAAAAACATTATTAATAGTAGTTATTAAGATTGATGTGGATTGAAATTGGTAAAATGTGTTTGGAAAAAAAATATGATCAGAAAGTTAGCTTGCCTAATAATTCTGCACACAGTGTATATATTCACATAGAAAACAGCTGATTTACACTGCAATAATATTTCACAATATTATTGTTTTTTTCTGTATTTATTATGAAATAAATGCAGGATTAATGAGCATAAGAGACTTTGTTCAAAAACATTAAAAATAGTAATGTTTCCAAACTTTTGACTGGTAGTGTACATTTGTAATGAATTTCTGTAATTACATCTATAATTACACCATTCCTCACACCTGTCCTAACATTACCCATATCACCTCAAAAGAGTTTAGCCATTCAACACCAACACAACAAATACACTGTGCTGAATATTTTTTATATATAAGAACATAGTATTTAAAGACAACTAGTATAAAGTGTGAGCAAAGTATCTTATTCTGCAGAAGTGTCTTTATTTTACTATCACTCATCAGCGTTTGAACACACACCTCCCAGGCAGGAACGTTTTCACGAAACTTCTCGTTGACGATGCAGCAGATGGACATCAGGAAGCTGTTGGTGGAGGACTCAGGTGTGTAGTTCACCCACAGGAAGTTCTCCAGGTACTGGCTGCAGACACACAATCACACCAGTGAACTACACACAACTATACACAGAGATACTAACTACACACGAACACACGTCCAACTGACTGCTGACACACAACACCAACCTGAACTCCAGCAACATGATCTTTCTGATGGCAAATCTGCAGAGACACGACAATATACAGTCAATATACATACAAAAAAAGCTCTTATTGATATTTATATAGAGCAGAATAACTGAATAAGATGGAAACGCGTTTCCACAACAATACATAATTTAAAAAATGATAAAGAAATGGTGACTTTATCTCTCATTTCTCAATATTTTTCTCAGAATTTCGAGTTTATATCTCACAATTTGTCTCAGAATTATGAGAAAAGGAAACAGAATTGTAAAAAATTACCTTTTTTATTTTTTATTCTTTATAAAACAAGCTTCCATGAATACACACACATTAAGATCACTTTAATAGACTAACAATAGTAATAATAATATCATATCATTGGTGAATATACATTCCAAGAACTGTACATGAATATTCTTACTTTGATTTGATAATCTCATTCTGATAAATGTCTTCAATGACCTGAAAACAGAAGATGTTCATGAGCAGATGTTTGGAGGAGCAGTTTCTCTCTATATCAGACTGAAGTTAATGAAAGTGTCTGATCTCACCTGAGGGTCGAAGGGTAGTTTGCTCTTGACATGAGGAGCCCAGTACTTGTTCGAGAGCTTGAGAGGGAATATAAACACACACAGTGTGAGCAGATGAACACGAATAATGTGTTTCTCATAATAAAGTGATCATCATAGCTCACCTGAGTGACATATTCCGCGTTGATCTGAGACACGGAGGGCGCGGAGGTCTTGATCAGCCTCGAGTCCTTCTGCATCATCGATCCCTGATGATTTATCGATCAATCGAATCAGATTATCATGTGTCTTACTGTATAAGACTGAGGAGCTCCTTCACTTCTTCAGCACTCACTGCTGAGAACATAACATATAACGTTAATATATGCTGGAATGTGAACTTAATCAATACTGATAATCAAAACAAACTTTGTTTATCAACAGAGACGTCATGTATACGTTACTAGCTTTAGCCGTACGCTAACATGTGAAAGTCTGAAAGTCGCGGCTAATGACAACTTCCGCTTTCGGAAGTTTCCTTACAAAATAAAAGCCTTATTGAGAGCTGAGAGACGAGACCAGCTCTAAAACTTTTTGATTTACAGATACAAGGAGTGCCAATATAGGCTACTAAAATAAGCTACTAAAATGATTAAATGTCAGGCTGGTGTCGGTTTTATGAGAAAGTGCTGTCTGTATGATTATAATCAGTATACTGATATGCTTGCAGTTTATGTGTTAAAAGGGTTTGTTTTATCATTCATACCACCACAACACTCACTAAGTGTGTATAAATTGTTTTTCATATATTTACTATAATATTATAGTATTATCTTAAAAGAGGTATGCCTATTTTAAAATTGTCTCCGTTTTAAATATATTAGACAGCAATATATTTAATCATGACTGCCAACTGGGATTGGGATTTATAAATGTTGAATTAAACATAAGCATTTCATTGAGTAACTGCATTTTTTGGACCATCCAGCCAAGTTTGTGGTCTCTGTGATTTACAGTATACAGATATGTTTAGGGCAGAAAAAGAATAATCGAAAAGGTACATTTGGTTCTTGGAACACAAATAAAAATGTTAAAGTGCAAGTTAAAGGCCATTTTTGGTCAAGCAATGGTGAGAATGTTGAACCAGTATTACAACATGTGAACTAGTACCAAAAGTAATACAGAAAATCAAAAAGAATATACTTGCTGAAATAATAGACCTTCACTTTAAAGTAGGGCTGTCAAACGATTAATCGCGATTAATCGCATACAAAATAAAAGTTTGAGTTTGCATAATATATGTGTGAGTAATGTGTGTAAATAATATGTATATATAAATACACACAAAGTAATGTATATATTTAAGAGAAATATGTTATTTATGTACAAAAAAATGTATTTATATATAATATAAATTATATAAAAATATAAATAAATACATATACTTGTAAATATTTCTCAAATATATACATGGATGTGTTTGTATTTATATATACAAAATAATTACACACAGTACACCCACATATATTAGGCAAACTCATACTTTTATTTTGTATGCGATTAATCGTGATTAATCGTTTGACAGCCCTACTTTAAAGTGATAGTTCACCCAAAAATTAAAATTCTCTCATCATTTACTCACTCTCAAGTTGTTCCAAACCTGTATGAGTTTCTTTCTTCTGCTGAACATAAAGGAAGATATTTTGAAGGAAGTTTGTAACCAGGCTGCTTTGGGGCTACAGAAATACTACAGAAGTCAATGGTGTCCCAGAACTGTTCAGTTTCTCACATTCTTTAAAATATCTTCCTTTATGTTTAACATAAGAAAGAAATGTGTACAGATTTGGAGCAACTTGAGGGAGATTAAATGATGACAGAATTTTTATTTTTGGGTGAACTGTCCCTTTAAGCTTTCATTTCATGATGAGTGTTTTTTGCAAAGAAAAGAGCAGGAGAAATGCCAAGCAAGCGTCTCATCAGAGCTGGCCAAACCTCCGTTTCATCTCACACAGTAAGATTTAACCTGAAATGCATGGCTCTTTATCCACAGAGGAACTACAGGAGTGGACAATGAAACAGAAACACCTGGTTTTAGACCACAATAATTTATTATTATGGTGTAGGCTTCCTTTTGTGACCAATTCAGCATCAGTTCGTCTTGGGAATGGCAGAAGTCCTTCACAGTGGCCAGAGGGATCTATTCCTCTTCCAGAGCAGTGTCCAGGTCACTATGTGATGCTGGTGGAGGAAAACGCTTCCTGACTCGCTCCTCCAAAATACCCCAAAGTGGCTCAAAAATATTCAGATCTGGAGACTGTGCAGGTCATGGGAGATGTTCAACTTCATCAAACCAATCTGTCAGCAGTCTTGCTGTGTGTACCTTCAATGTTTGAAACACTGTGCACATGATCCTCCTGAATGGTCCATCAAGCACAATAGGGATTGCCATTATACTGCAGCCCAAACCATCACTGAACCACTCTGGGCAGAAACAGTCCAGGTGTTGAGCCGAGCACCAATGAAACTGATATTTGGCATTGGCACAGGGACCAAAGGTGTGGCTATAGCAGCCTGACCCTCAATACTGACTCTCGATGAATAGATTTGGTGGAAACAGGAGAGTTGAGGTTGGACAGCTGTGGTTTTATGTTATTTAGTACCCCTCTCTTTCAGACAGCTAACTCTTGCATTCACTGTGATGGGGTACCGTGTGGTGGTATGCCAATATTACCCTGGATACTGTGGCTCTCAATACTCCACACTTGCTGTCCTGGTCACAGATGAGACACACACCAACAGTTTGTCCTCTTCTGAACTCTGATAAGTCTCCCGTTGTGTTGTGTGGATTGCACTATTTTATAAACAGCTGTCTGTTGCTCTGATAATTCAACCTTCACGCTCTTACTGATGAACTGTGAAATCAGTGAAGACTGGCCATGCATATATAGACGTGAATCCTCCAACACTATATCGACCAGTGTTTCAGTTTCATTGTCAGTTTCACCCTGTACCTGCTGTAGCCAAAGCATAAGAAATGCAGCCGTTTCCAAGCCCTATGTTAACTAAATTAAGACTTCTGGGAATAAATAATCTGGTCTCTTGAGACCAAGTTAATAATTTTGGATCTACTGTAACATTAGGGCTGCATAATTCATCAAAATAAAATAAAATTGTGATATGACTTATGCTGGGTTCAAGTCCTCCTGGGAAGTTTGTATTTACGGGTTGGAAGGTCATGTTTACGACATCAGGTGTGTTCAAGTCACTTTCGTCCGAACAAGATGGCGGTGTACCTTCTGTTAATTAACTACACAAGAATACAGCAAGCTTTTTATACTGAAGAACTTATTAAAATGAAGAACGTCACTGCTAAATACCTGTAAGGGTAACACTTTACAATAACAGTACGTGAATAACCATGAACTAATACCTAAATTAATAGTTACTTCAACATGAACTCATGATTAGTTAAGATATGAACTAATCATGAACTAATGAAGAGTGATCCTTAACTACGACAGAGTCATAAGGATTCATGCATGAAAACAGCAGCCTTAACTACGCGTTAATACATGTTTGATAATTAATGCATTAATTAACATTTAGGGGTAAACTAAATAAATCAGCCTCCATAAGAGTAAACAAGAAGTACTCTGAATTTGAATTAAACGTGATTTAATACTGTCATAATTTACACTGTAATATCATAATCTGCCATCTGCAGCTTTGTGACAAATAATTGCAATGGCACATGATTATTTAGCCATTAATTACATAGATCTGTCTAATCAAATGTGGAAAATAGACTAACTACCACTAATAAATTTAATTTGATCTAAACTGTTTTCTGATTTTTTTAGTTCATTTATATTTAGTCATAGCTAAATAGTCATAGTTTATTCCCGGAACTAAAGTATGTAGGTTTGTTTCTGGTGGGACACTCATTAGTGGCGCACGCTAGGTGTTCTCTTGGCGCGTTTGTTGTGTTGCTGGCATTTTAAACTAATAAATGTTGACTGCTTTGGTAAGCCGAATTAATAATTAAAGACATATTTACATGTATGTTTTATTGGGATTTTCAGGAGGTTATGTGCAGTTATTAACTGTATTTGTATTTTTGTCGTTTAAATGTATATGCTTTGATTAGCATTAGCTTGTGGACGCGCGATTTTACATGTAAATGTGCCTTATGTGTGTCTTTACAGGTATGTTTATGGCTTGCTTTCAAGTCCATATATGTTTAATTATATAAATAAAAATAAAATACAAATACTTTTTATTTTAGTTTTTTTGTACCGGGGTGTAAAGGAATAAGGATGGCACTCTATAGTGTTTATTCATATATTAGTTAATGATGTGTGATATGTGCATCATGTCATGACTTTACTTGTGGGGGCACAATCATAATTAACTCATTATTAACTAACCATATACTAACATCAACTAATGGTTTGTTAATGTATACTTACGTCATGACTTTACTTGTGGGGGCACAATCATAATTAATTCACTGTTAACTACGTACCAAATTCAGCTCATGATTATCATTAACTTACTATCAAATACACATGTACTAACACAACTATATAAGTATTCAGCCCAGTTAAGTGATGTTGTGTGACTTTTCAGAAAGTCAGAGAATGGAGGTACAGTATGATCACGGCCTGCGTCTGGATGGAGAGTGAACTTCTGAATCTGAATCCAGCAAATGCTCCCTGACCTTAGTTCATGTTTCCTGTTTGGTTATTTTTTTGGGAACCGATTCCTCAGGAACTGATGTAAGTCACAGTAGTTTAGTTTGATAGGAAAGAATATCACAAAACAGATTTAAGACCTTTTAAGATAAATAGTGTATTTAGTATTTTATATGTTTGATAAGGAGGGTCAGTGAAAATAATGGCAAAACTAATCATGTGCCTTTCAGTAATGTTTATAATGAAGCTGCTGATGTCAGTAGTTTAAATTCTGACAATAATAAATTGTTTACATTTATTTCAAAGTCCAAATATGTATTATTCCTTCTTATAGAGACTGTTTGATTTAGTTTACCCTAAATGTTAATTAATGCATTAATTATCAAACATGTATTAACGCATAGTTAAGGCTTCTGTTTTCATGCATGAATCCCTATGACTCCTGTCGTAGTTAAGGATCACGCTTCATTAGTTCATATCTTAACTAATCTTGAGTTCATGTTGAAGTAACTATTAACTCAGGTATTAGTTCATGGTTATTCATGTACTGTTATTGTAAAGTGTTACCCCTGTAAGTATTGTGATATTCTGCCATGTTTCTCACTGACACACCCCCAACTCATACAGATCAGGGGGTCCCACTTTATATTAAGTGGCCTTAACTACTATGTACTTACATTTAAATTAATCATTTGATACAATGCACTTATTGTGTACATACATGTTTTTACATTGTACATATATTTTAAAAACACATGCATGTAATTACATCTGTAATTAATTTCTGTAATTACATTTATAATTACACTGTTGACCCATCCCTTACACCTTACCCCTACTCAGAGCTCTGAAATTTGGTGCGAAACCAGAGTACTTCCCCGGATTGTGGTAAGAATAGTTAGAACTAGAAGTGAGGAGATGAAGTGGAGGAGCGATGCTGATAAACTGTCAATGAACAGAGTTAAAGGGTTATTTCACCCAAAAATGAAAATAATGTCATTCATTACTTACCCTCATGCCGTTCCACACGTAAGACCTTCGTTCATCTTCAGAACACAAATTAAGCTATTTTTGTTGAAATCCGATGGCTCAGTGAGGCCTGCATAGCCAGCAATGACATTTCCTCTCTCAAGATCCATTAATGTACTAAAAACATATTTAAATCAGTTCATGTGAGTACAGTGGTTCAATACTAATATTATAAAGCCACGAGAATATTTTTGTTGCGCCAAAAAAACAAAATAACGACTTATTTAGTGATGGCCGATTTCAAAACACTGCTTCAGGAAGATTCAGAGCGTTATGAATCTTTTGTGTCGAATCAGCGGTTCGGAGCGCCAAAGTCACGTGATTTCAGCAGTTTAGCGATTTGACACGCGATCCGAATCATGATTCGACACAAAAGATTCATAACGCTCCGAAGCTTCATGAAGTTGTTATTAGTTGTTAAGTTGTTATAAATTGTTATTTTGTTTTTTTGGTGCACCAAAAATATTCTCGTGGCTTTATAATATTAATATTGAACCACTGTACTCACATGAACTGATTTAAATATGTTTTTAGTACATTAAAGGATCTTGACAGAGGAAATGTCATTGCTGGCTATGCAGGCCTCACTGAGCCATCGGATTTCATCAAAAATATCTTAATTTGTGTTCTGAAGATTAATGAAGGTCTTATGGGTGTGGAACGACATGAGGGTGAGTAATTAATGACAGAATATTCATTTTTTGGTGAACTAACCCTTTAAGTCAGCTGTATATATACCTCTTATCATTAATTGAGTTGACTGGATGTTCTCCTCTCTCGTTGATTAGGTTAATTATGTGAACCTGCTCCTCCCGAACTTTGTTAATAAAACATCATGACTTGAATGCACCATTTGTGCAATTAACAAATTGGAAAGTTGTAAGTATTAGGTAGTCATTTATGCTCTGTACTATATACAGCATGCAGTTTTCAGGGAAGATAAGCTAGTGCTCCATTCCTCATGGATGCTTTCTCATTTGCAGTGTCCAGCCCGTGACGTAGACACTGATCATCATGAAGAATCAGGTCTTTTTATTAGCTTTGCAGTTTAAATCTTGCTTAGAAATGTCTTGGCAAAATCATTTTTTTCAGTGCCATTCATCATACTGTATGTACATATAATCATGTCCACAAAAATGTTTGTATTTATAAAGTCTAGATGTTTATTTCTTTTCATGGGTATTAAATTGCAAAATGATCAAAACAAACATGTAAATGAGCTATCGACGGATGTAATGAGAACAACTGCACGGGAAACCCAGACAACTCCAGCTTTCTGCCGAACACGTTCCTTCACTAAAGAAATGCAGGGATTTTCATTTGTGTCACTGACTAGATATATTTCATGTTCTTATAGTTTGTCAGCAGCACAAAGCTGGACTGGCCAATCAGGAAAATGATCCTTCTTTGGTTAATGTGTCATGATATCTTATTTGACATGACATTAATATTTAAACATTCATTTAAATTTACATTTTACTTACAAAAATCAATCTACTAGAGATGCATTGAAATAAATGTTTAAGTTTTTATATCAACTTTTTAATGAAATAATTATGTTTGTTAAATGGTGGCTGTAATAAAAAGAGGTCATGGTTTCTGGTCATTGAACGGCTTTACTGAGGTAAATGTGACATTACATGATATTAAGCTGTTTTATTGGCGTCTTTCTGCTGTAAAAAAGCTGATTGATCGATTACATGAGATATGATTCATTTGTTGAAGTTGTTCTGTATCTTTCAACATACTTTCTGATGTTCATTCATGTATATTTGGTGCTGTAACTAGTAGTAAAGAGGAAGAGATGATCGGTTCAGCTGAAGATCTGTCACCACACATTAATGAAAAAAATTGACTTCATTTCTTATCAAAAGTAACAAAGCACAAAACTTACTGTGATTTATTGGATTGGATTTTGTCTGAATATTTTAGGTTGCCTAAATTTCAGTGCATCACTACAATCTACACATCTAAAATACATGAAAGGGTTTCCGATTAAAGCTGTATGTTATCAGTTTTGTTCCTGCTGATCCTCCAGACACTGATGTCTCTGTGTTTACATATGACCTGTTGAAACTGAACATTCATTTATTCTTTAAAAAAATAAAAACAGTTACACAATAAAATGCACACAGATACTGTATAATACACAAAGATAAATAAACTGATCTGAATGAGTCTGGAATACTGAAGGCACCAGTTTGACTGAAGTTCAGCCGGACACTAGCTGCAGATCTGAGGTCAGTGTTGATCTGAGGCGGTGATGCTGATGTTAAATCACGAGGTGAGTCTGAATCGACCAATGAGGCTGCCGGATTCATCGGATTTGTCTAGGTCTGTCTTTGTCTCTGGCATATCTGGCACAGCTGGAGCAGCAGAAACTGGAGTAATACTGGTTGGAGCACAGTCGCGCGTACACGATCAGCTTACAGTTCGCCAATTCAGGCTGATCCACACAGTCCGCTGGCAAACCCTGACTCCCGACGAAACCTACAGAGAGTGAGACACAACAATGAAATGCATTCATACAGGTGATCATAAGGTGAGGTCTGCTATAGTTGACACTGTGATGCTGAATTGAGATCGATATACTTAAATTAGAGCAAAATTAAAGAACGGACTGGTGTGAAGTCATTTTGAACAAGGCCAAAACAAAGTTTCTTTGTCATCTCTCGTTCTCCTCACTTCACAGACCTTGTTGAGTGGATTTGGCCAGTCGTACTTCAGCCGCGGCACTGGCGGAGTACGTCCCAGAGTAAGCATTGCAGGTGTACAGCCCCTCATCCACTGACTGGACATTATTTAGTATGAGCGTCCCATCTGCCGACACATGCACACGAAGTCCGTCCGGTCGCACTGGCACACCATTCCTGACCACAGAGACGAGGTGCTGTCATGTTAGATGTACAGTGAATGCTTTATTGACACTTAAAGACAAACCGTGACCTCTGAACTGACCTTGACCAGCCAACCTTCACATTTTCTCCTGTCACCACACAGGGCAGTTGAGCGGTGCTGCCCTGCAGAACATCCACGTCTGTGGGGGCTTTAGTGATCCTCAGGTCCCCTGAAGAAACAGGAAAACATTACGAGCATACTGCAGAGACTGGAAGTTTTTCTGAAATTTTTTGGCCAAATTGTGCAGCCCCAGCACAACAAGCCTGAATTTTTTTAATCACATTTTAGTGTAATATCACAGTTTTTATTAGAAAAGTTACAACTAGATTTTTCCCCAAATCATGCAGCCCTAATATATTGCATATTGTTCAAATACACACAAATAGAGAATGCTGAACACACCAAAAACCTTGAGCTGGATTTGACGTTCTTCAGACTTCTGGGCGTCTGTGACTGTGCAGGTATAAACCCCCGAATCATCTGACGTCAGCTGGTTAATCATCAGTGTGCCGTCAGAGTGCTGAGAATGCCTGCGTTAGGAGACAACATTCAACATCTCATTACACGTCACAGGAAACGACCACAGAGAAGGAAATCCCAGAATCAGTGCTGGTCCTAGACTTCTGAGGGCCCGTCACTGTCAGTTTATTAGGCTGCTGTCACTTTAAGACTGAATGCACAGAGCTAATACACTGACAAGCATTTGATTACTTTAACTGTTTATGTTCACTGATGACCAGGGTTGCCAGGTTTTCAACAAAACCCACCCAGTTGCTACTGAAAACTAGCCCAATTGTGTTTCAGGGGGGTCCCCAGGTAAAAATCATGTTCCAGGAGGTAAAATTCATGTTTTTGGCGGGGGTTACCTGGTAAAATTCGCATTCCTGGGGCTAAATATCATATTATTTGGGGTCGCTTCAACCTGCACGGACATGAAAAACAACCCGTGGCAACAGTGTAAAAAAAGCCCAATTCTGAGGGAAAACTGAGGACTCAGCAACACTGCTGAAGAAATAACTGAATGCGTTTAAGTTAAAAGTCCCCAAGACGTATTTTCATGACATATTTTTGTCTGTATTTGTCCATTTAAGCACTCACCAGAAGCCCAAAGTAGCATGTACTTGTCTGTGTTTCTCTCCATCTCAGGATCACGCTCACAGAAAGCCGCCTGTTGAACAGCGTCTTCTCTTCACAGGCTCAATACCGCTCTTACACGTGACGTTACACGAGTCGACTG
This sequence comes from Megalobrama amblycephala, assembly GCF_018812025.1. Classification (NCBI taxonomy): domain Eukaryota; kingdom Metazoa; phylum Chordata; class Actinopteri; order Cypriniformes; family Xenocyprididae; genus Megalobrama; species Megalobrama amblycephala. The sequence continues at coordinate 774,832 of NC_063048.1, read as the reverse complement.
ATCTGGGCAGAGTTTCCCAAAAGCATCATAAGCCTAAGTTGATCGTAGCTTCATTGGTGGCCATGGAGCTATGATCAACTTAAGCTTACGATGCTTTTGGGAAACTCTGCCCTGGATGTTACGTATGGTGGCAGCGCACCGCTTTAAAGGAAAGGAATAGAAAGTGGCTTCATGTTTTTATAATCGTTGGAAGCCTAAAAATCAAAAACGAAAACTAAAACACAGCCCTTAATCATTCTTGAGAGCAAGGGGGCCCCCTGGTGGTTCGGGGGGCTCTACACAACTTGCATACTTTGCATACAGGGAGGACCAGCACTGCCCAGAATGCACTGCAATGAAAATGGTGGATGAGGCAAGAAAAAGGTTGATAACAAAGCATTTCCTTCAATACCACAAATTATCATGGTTATTATCGTTAACTAAAACCATAAGAAAAAAAACTATTTCTTGAAATAAAATTGACATTAACTGAAATGACAATATAAAACGTAAACTTATTTTATTTCAGCTAGTTCAGCTAGGGCAACATTTCTATTTTTTGTTTAGTATAACTTGATAATTAATTAAAAGTTAATAAAAACTATACAGACATTAAAAAATGAATAAAAATGACAAAAACAATAAAATTACTACAAACATTACTCTGATTAAAATGAAAATAGAAAATATATAATAGTATGAAACTACAGTAGTATAACAATGACACTAAAATAACTGCAAATTATTGCAGTGTTGTTTAATTTCATTTTATTTTATTTTATTTTATTTTTAAAAATTGGTGTGTTTGTGTGTTTTGTGTAGTTTTAAGGCTCAAAATCTAACTTGGAATCAACTGTGAATGGAGTCTCCTGTGTACTTTACTATTTGTATGACACAGAGTTGCTGCATATTTTTAGCATAACAAATCATTCTCTTATAAGGTCCATTGAGGGTAGGATGCTGCGTTCGAAGGGAGCTGCCCATGTAGACAGCACAGAGCAAAGCTGCTCACTAGGGTTTGAAGAGAAGTGCAGATGAAGATACCTGAGAGAGTTGAGTGGCTGTCCAGCTCTGCTCCAGTGAATGGTGACCGCATGTATGGCCGAGACTGGCAGCACTGTGCACTGCAGTTTGGCCGTCTGACCTGCTCGAGCCTCAACCAGAGACGAATAGTCAATCGTGAACCTGAAAAAAACAAGGACCATGATGAGCAATGCAAGTATGAGTGAGAATATGTGCTGCATAATTTACCAGCAGTGTGTCATTTAATGATTGATGACTGTACCTGGAAGATGAATGTGATGTGATTGATTGAGAAGAGTCCACCTCTGATATTCCTGCACCATTCTGGGATGTTCCTGTATTTGGTAATGAAAGAAACTGTTCCTTTAGTCAGAAAAACTATTGTGTGTATACACCAGGTGAAAATGTTAACCAGATAAGATATAAGTAAGAAAAAAGGTAAGAAAAGGTAACAGCACACCTCTCTCACCATTAACATTTAATAGGGTTTATTTAAAGGGAACATATCATGAAAGTCGGACTTTTTCCGTGTTTAAGTGCTATAATCGAGTCCCGGTGCATCTACCAACCAGAAAACATGAAAAAGACTGAACACCGTTACTGACAATCCTCATTTTGGCTGCGTGAGATTCTCCAGCTTTGTTGTTGTTGAGCTGTTAAAGCTCCGCCCTCTTCTGGAAAGGGGGCGGGAGCAGCAGCTCATTTGCATTTAAAGGGACACACACAAAAACGGCGTGTTTTTGCTCACACCCAAATAGGGGCAAATTTGACAAGCTATAATAAATGATCTGTGGGGGATTTTGAGCTGAAACTTCACAGACACATTCTGGAGACACCAGAGACTGATATTACATCTTGTGAAAGGGGCATTATAGGTCCTCTTTAAATCATTAACCCTGAATGCGATCAATAGTAATAGTGATGGTTGCAAGCATTGAATGAAGTATAAATGATTTGTAAGTAAATCAATAGATAGGCTAGAGCTGACCTGAGACAGACAGGTAAATGTAGCGGTGATCTCTCTCACGCTCTCTAGTGGCCACACACAGAAACCAACCAGAGTCCAGCAGTGTGATGGGCCCAACCAACAGAGAGCCATCTGACTGCTGCTGATGCCTACATGATCAAGTAAGAATTAGACAAAAAGTGCACATATCCAGCCGGCATAAAGCTCAATGAGGGTGCTCAACCACAAAAAACAAAAACAACAACAAAAAAACAATCACAACAAAGGAAAAGTTGGCACACTACAGATCCATAGATAGAATTTTATTTTATTTTTTGGAGTAAGGTGTTCATTGTTAGATCTAGTCATTTGATGTTTTTACTTTCAGTCGAGTTTAGCTGTTTGTTTTTGCTAAATTATTTGCTCGTATCATCAGATCGTGGTTGTATCTCTCTATTAGTGTTACTGGATCTTAGTGCTGCATTTGACACTATTGATCACAATATTCTTCTAAATAGACTCGAAATGAAACTATGTTGGCATTAGTGGAATTGCATTGGCATGGTTCAAATCATACTTATCTGACCGTTATCAGTTTGTAGTAGTAAACAATGAGATGTCATATCGATCACAAGTTAAATATGGAGTACCGCAAGGCTCAGTACTAGGACCGTTGCTTTTCACTCTGTACATGCTACCCTTGGGAGATATCATTAGGAAGCATGGCGTTAGTTTTCACTGTTACGCTGATGATACTCAGCTCTATATTTCTTCACGCCCTGACGAAACTTACCAATTCACAAAATTAACAGAATTAATAGCTGATATAAACAAGTTGGATGACCAGTAATTTCCTACTACTAAATCCTACCATAGATTCTAATTATTGGACCAAAAACCTCTTCACGTAATAACCTAGAATACTGTCTAACACTTGATGGATGTTCTGTCAAGTCTTCATCGTCAGTTAGGATAAAAAATAGTTATGTGAGAGTGCCCAGGAGGTGTGCTCTTTGCCATCTTTCATTTGAAAGCCACATTTCTAGCATCTGTAAAACTGCATTTTTCTAAATGACATATTTTTCTTACATTTCTAAATATATCTAAATTACGACATGATGTCTTTACTGCCTTTCTGGGGCTTGAAAGTGGTCATTTTTTGTGTAGGCTGTCAATGGAGGGACAGAAATCTCTCAGATAATTATTAAAACGATCTCAATATGTGTTTTCTGAAGATAATTAATTAATGACAGAATTTTCATTTTTGGGTGAACTATACAAATTTTGGAATCTGAATCTAGATTACATGTAATCAATTACTACCCCGCACTGTATATGACATTCATATTATACACCAATTATACACTCTTAAAAAGGTTCACTGGGGTTCTTGACTCAATTTTATACCAACAAAAGGTTCTATTTAGCCAGAAATGTCTTAAATTAATTGCATAATACTTTTATGTTTATCAGGTTATTTGAGTTTTTTTTTCTAGTCATAAAGTGATTACGACCTGCTTAATTCAAAAATTCAATAAAAATAAAATTAAATAAAATTAAAACAAATTTAATTAATTAAAACTAAATCTCTAAAATGATCCGATGATGGGAAAGGTTCTACATATGAAGCACTGACAGAACCCTATATATATATTCCCATATATTCTGAGAGTGTAGAAGGAGGTAAATGCTGCAGGTACTCACCTGGAGGGGTCAACAGGGTCACCGTCGCGTCTCCACTCCACAAGCACAGTGGAGGAGGGCCGTGGGGTCACCCTGCAGGGCAACACTACCTGCTGACCAACCAGCCCCTCCACCGTGGAGGGATCCGACTTGTCTATACTCACACCTACAGATGTCCAGCTGAAGTAAAGGAGTACGGAGAGAAAGAGGAAACAGACACAGGTACAGAGAATAGAGGGACAGAAGAGATGGGGTAGAGACAGACAGACATGCAGAAAGAAAGACAGAAAGAAAAAAGGGAGGAAGAAGAGAACACATATGACTTTATGCTGTACTATTGGGAACGGTCACCACAGCAAGCATAAAGATCCGCCTCGACCGGCTACAGCTGGAATACAGGACCCCAAAGAACAACACCAGCCCAACATGCTGACAACTCAATCAAAAGAGACCACAGGAAGAGGCTAACATATTCAGACAGAAAGGATCAAAACCTAAAAGTTAACCATTTCCTTATGGACCAACCATAGAGTGCTGCAGGAATGACGTATTTCGGTGGGTTAAAACCCACAAACAAGTGGCATTTTAGCACTTGTGGTTCCATCGCCCTGAAATCAATGGGTTTTTGAACAGGTTTTTGGTTAAATGCCTGAAATAAGGTCTGTGGTGAACACAAACTTGAGATGTTTTCATGTTTTATTCTAAGACCAAAAATACATCAGTAAGACCTGTGTGATTTTCTAAAGCTTTTATTTGTCTTGAAAAACGTGCTTCCTAACAAGTGTCTGAATGACGCTGCAGAGGTTGATGGGGACATTAAACATCATCACACTGAACAGGTAAACTCATCTACTCACTAGCAGCTTTTTACGTTTATAATTGTGCTCTTGAAAACTATTATAACTCAAACTTTAAGGAATTTCACCCTCATGCCGTTCCACACCCGTAAGACCTTCGTTCATCTTCAGAACACAAATTAAGATATTTTTGATGAAATCCGATGGCTCAGTGAGGCCTGCATAGCCAGCAATGACATTTCCTCTCTCAAGATCCATTAATGTACTAAAAACATATTTAAATCAGTTCATGTGAGTACAGTGGTTCAATATTAATATTATAAAGCCATGAGAATATTTTTGGAGCGCCAAAAAAAAAAAAAAAACGACTTATATAGTGATGGCCGATTTCAAAACACTGCTTCAGGAAGCTTCGGAGCGTTATGAATCTTTTGTGTCGAATCATGATTCGGATCGCGTGTCAAACCGCCAAACTGCTGAAATCACGTGACTTTGGCGCTCCGAACCGCTGATTCGACACACTGATTCATAACGCTCTGAAGCTTCCTGAAGCAGTGTTTTGAAATCGGCCATCACTATATAAGTCGTTATATATTTTTATTTTTTTGGTGTACCAAAAATATTCTCATCACTTTATAATATTAATATTGAACCACTGTACTCACATGAACTGATTTAAATATGTTTTTAGTACATTAATGGATCTTGAGAGAGGAAATGTCATTGCTGGCTATGCAGGCCTCACTGAGCCATCGGATTTCATCAAAAATATCTTAATTTGTGTTCTGAAGATGAACGAAGGTCTTACGGGTGTGGAACAACATGAGGCAGAGTAATTAATGACAGAATTTTCATTTTTGGGTGAATTAACCCTTTAAAGGTGGTGATGTTGAAGTCATGCAAACAAGCGTAGTTCATTATGTTTAGCTCTTTACTTCTGGTGATTTTATTTAGGCTTCAAAATTCATAAAAGCTGTTAAAATTCATAAAAGCTGTTTTCATTTGTGAAGATTGTCATGATGAACAAAAAGTGTAAAAATCATAAACTTTTGTTTATCACAGAGCTTATGTTCTGCTATATTTCAAAAGGCAATGGAAAAATATTATTGGTTTCTGTTAAGGGAACCAGCGTGATGCGAACGTTTGAGTTGGTCTACAAAAACACATCATCGCTGCAGCACTCTATTACTATCTCTCAGATCAGCATGTCTTTAAGTGTCATCAGTGAAGGGGACGTTTACACGACAAAGATGTACAAAAACGGAAAAGTGTTTACTTTGCTTTTTTTTTTGCATACAGAAGACAACATTTGTGTATTTGTAGTTTACACAGAGCCGATAACTGTATTGTTTTCAAAAACCTGCACTTTGAAACCGGTTTTCAAGTTTGGTTTCAGGCCCCCAAAATGCTGTAGTTGTGTAAATGAACGGTTTCCGTTTTTAGTTGAAACAGTGTCGTGTAAACGGACCCTGAATCTTCTGTCCTTTTCAGTTACTCAGACTGAGAGACAGCAAAAAGATTTTTTTTTTTTTTGTGACAAAACATTAATCCAATATTGCATTTTTGTGCTTTGTTTCATTTATATTGCTTACTGTTGTATGTTTAAAAAGGAATAAAAATACATTAGGAATAATTCCCAATGACAAACAGAAGAGGAAATTAAAGGGTAAGGTCTGGGTAAGGTCTTTAGTAAGTTGCATCAAGTTTTATATGGTCAGAAACAAAACAATTACTTCCTTAAAGTGATTGTTAGAACCATTTGACCACTTCACCAGCAGCCTTTGTCAAAGCAATAGTGCTGCCTTCCAGAAGTACAATTTATTACTTGATACTTTACTATATTTCGGACTTGGTGTTAGTATTAGGATGAGGGAATCAATAAAAATGCAGTCAACAGTTCAACATGTATTGTTGGCTCTGAAACATTCAGAGGGGAGCATGTAGATCAGGCCTCAACATCAGCCCTAAATCTGATTGGTTGATTGGAATCTTGTTCCAGAACCAACAAGGACGTTGATCCATGGACACTTAGCAAAATCACAGCAAGCATAAAGGCTCCGATATACTTCAAGCGAAATCACCGTGAGTATATCAGGGCTTAAAGATGAGGTGATCTACTCTACAACATTCTGTTTCACATGTTCACAGTCCACCTGAATCATCCTACAGCTTCATTGTAAGGACTTGGGAGAGACACACAGAGATAGTCAGGGATGACTGGGACCCGCAGCAGGTTTTATTAGCCATACTGTAATGAAATCATGTACCACACACAGACCTGGGGATGGGAGGAAAACTAAACCTAACTAAACAACACTAAAAGCAACAGAGAAAGGAGGTTAACAGTCTGCGTCAGGGCAAATAAACCAGTCCCAAAAGCACAGCAATGTCCAACACGTCGCGGTGAGGGGTGTACACTTCTGCAGGGTGTGTGTGAGAGTGTATGTTGATTAGTATGATTAAGAAGCGTGAGGCAAGTTATAATACATCAAATGACATTACACTGCATTAGAATTGCAAGATAACGTGTTACGAGTGTGTACACAGGGTCTAAAATTAACTCTGGTGAGGAACAAAAACTTGCTAGTTGGCCAATAACCTTTTAGGAACTTAACATCATACATGTTTAAGTTGAACTTTATGAATGATAGTATAATACTCACTGGTTGCGAGTGATTTCAATCAAAGACATACAAACATTGACATTTTATTGTCATACATTTATCTAGGATGGTTTGAAGTTTTTCTTTTTCTCCAGTACTCCAAATAATGCCACATATATGGAATATTCCTCACATTAAGCCACCAAAACTAAAATATGCCTGTAAATTATTTTTATTGAGAGACCAATCTATACTCTATAAAATGCTGGGTTAAAAACAACCCAAGTTGGGTTGAAAATGGACAAACCCAGCAGTTGGGTTAAATGTTTGATCAACCTGCTGGGTAGTTTTATTTAACTCAACTATTGTTTAAAAATGACTACATGTCTGGCTTAAAATGAACCCAAAATATGTTGGAAATTAAAAATCCGACACATAATTACTAGAGGCAACAATAATGATCAAAAGGTGAACATTTATTTATAAGCAATTTAATAAATGTTTATTGTTTAATTATTCATTAAACATATTAAAAATTTTTCATTTCCAAAATATTTTGGGTATCAATATCAATAGTTGAGTTAAATAAAACTATCCAGCAGGTTGATCAAACATTTAACCCAACCGCTTGGTTAAAACAACCCAATTGCTGGGTTTGTCCATTTTCAACCCAACTTGGGTTGTTTTTAACCCAGCATTTTCTAGAGAGTAGCTTGTATGTGATGTTGCATGTGAAACAATTGAGGACAAAGTCAATTTTTCATAAAAAAATACAGCTTCATGGCCATCAAAAATAGATATATTTTTACTCACCATTGTCAGATGAGGTAAAAAGTTAATTTTGGATCCTGTGTGTACATATGCTGCAGTCTGTTAGTGAAGCAATGCTCACTATCACTACCTTTGTGCATGTAAAAAGCATATGCATTTAAAACGTCTATGTAAGACTCTGCGCATGTCCCATGGGCTCCTCTCTTGGCTCTTCAGCAGGGCGTGAAGGGCAGACAGCAGAAGAGAACTTGCAGGGGCTTGGGATTGGGCCTGGGAGAGGAGGAGAGCGATCCAGGGCAAGTTGGATAATCTTACCTGGCGGCGGGGCTGCTCTGCTGCATGGCACTGGCGGCCAGCCGGTGAGCCCGGTGCGCGTGGATCGCACCACTAGAACTGAGATGGACACGTGCTGGGAAGAGACGTTCACCGTGCTGTAAGACATGCGCCTGGTCCCGCTGGATTAGTTCCGATCTCAGGCACATCTTCTGGCATTCCTCCTCCGAGGCGAAGTTGTTGCTGTTGCCATGGCAGCCGCCATACCAGAAGTGCATGCAGCGTGAGGCAGAGCGGTCATAGTAATAACGGGACGTCCACTGATCGCATGGCCCGACCGTATGGGGTAGGTCACAAGACAGAGAACCCTGTGCTGAGGGGCAGAGGGGTAAGAGACAATATGCAATATGACAATAATCTGTTCTAAAACATTCAATAGGTCAGCAACTTTCCTCAAACACCAGTGTTGTTGTTGAGACCAAGTCATTCAAGTCCAAATCAAGACCAGAAGAGTTCCTTGGCCTTGAATATTTCATTGTCTTGCTCATATTATCATGGTGTTGGTCTTGGTTCTTTCGGACTCATTCTTCTTCTCAGACTCAAATGAGCTGGTCTTGACTACAACCACTGGTGTAACTTTGTTTTAAAAAGTGTGTGGAATAGGAGTGTGTGTGGGGGGAGGGGGTATCAATAGTAAATTGAGTTAATTTATCACATAGAACTAATGTTTATTGTGATAGTTTCATCCTTACATCTACTGTAATACAATATATTGTTAGTCCCTAGAGCAGTGTTCTCAAACTCAATTCCTGGAGGGCCACAGCTCTGCACAGTTTTGCTCCAACCCTAATCAAACACACCTGATCCAGCTGATCAAGGTCTTCAGGATTACTGGAAACTTCCAAGCAGGTGAGTTGGAGCTGGTTGGAGTTATACTGTGCAGAGCTGTGGCCCTCCAGGAATTGAGTTTGAGACCACTGCTCTAGAGTCTTTAAATCAGTGAAAAAATACATAGAACAACATTTAACGTTTGTGTGTCTTAAGTCTGGTGGTAGAATTTTTATTGAGCGTGTCAGAGGTTCTGGATTTTAATCTGCAGTTCATGAATGTTCATCACTGATTGTATATCAAGAGCAGGGACACGTCTGACTCTCTAACCATTAAGCCACGACTGATTTCAACTAGATTGAAGCGCTCACCTTTTACACTGGGCTCGTTTGCTGCGGTCCGAGCCCAGGCACGATTATTCGCGGTGCCCCCTGCAGCATTGTTCTGGTTTCACACTAAACTTGATTCTATCGAACCCTGGTGCGTTTGCATTCATCTTACGTCATCACAAACATGCACGGCACATTATAGAAAACAGAACGTGGGTCAGTGAATTGAATTTTTTGTTAATTTGGTGCTATTATGTGCAGCAGAGTAAACAACACTTGTGTTTACTGTATGTGCGTCGCATGTAGACGGCTTTCTACTGCTTGCAAACAGCCTATATGGAGGAGACAGTCGATTGCCATTCATTTGCTGCTCTGATTGCACTCGCAAAGCGCAAATACACTGCAGGCTGTTATTGAAGTAAATACATTGTAATTAGCTAAAACGCATGCGCAGGTTACTTTACTTCCTGAACAAGGGCGCACCCGAGTCCGTGTTGCTTTCATATTCACGTGAACTGTGCCACAGTTCAAGTGCAACCAAATTTAGACCACCTCCTTCAGGTAGTCTTGGGTTCGGTACCCCAGTGCGCACCTGGGTTTGCACAACAGCTTTCAGTGAGTGAGTGGGGACAAAGTGGAGGGTCCCACCTGCCCCACCCGCAAATTACACCTATGACTACAACGTAGTCTAACTCTTCCCCAACACATTTTGCTCAAAAATATCAATATCATGAGCTCAAAATTATCAATATTCAGACAGGCATATTCTCAACAGTGCATGCATTACACCACAATACTCCACTTTAATTTTGAAGCAGTTTACATGAAAACCATCACTAGTACCCATTAATGTAATATTCAAAATCAATTTAAGCTAATTTTGACACATTGTGAAACATTATTCTTCAGCGAGGACAACAACTACTTTTGAAAATAAAACAACTAACATTTGAAAACTATTGGAAAAAAAGACGATCACTATGTCAATACTGTGACTTACTATTGCTGTGGGGGTTGGAGCACCCCTCCCCGTGAGTACCACCAGCTGCCGTCACACCATCAAAGCAGCAACCGTAGGTGGATGTTTGGCAGTCTGTGGGTTCAGATGGTAGGGTATCTGACTTTATAGGTAAAATAAAAAAAATAAAAAAACAGAAAGACAAAGACAGAGTGAGACATTAGGGTAGGGGTCATCAACTATATTTGTCCAAGGGCCAGAATTTTTCACTGCAGACACTGTAAGGGCCAGATACTCGTAATATAAAATAAAATTCGAATTGTATCCTAATACTGTATGTTATTATTTGATATACTAATTCTAATTCCAAATTTATGTTATTTTTTACATATTACCTGTACTGCAGCAAGCCACCAGGGGGCGATAGCGATATTTTAGGCTTCATATTTGTGAGGCTTTCAAGCTGTCCATCACTGTCACGCAATTGTGCGCAAATCCCAGGCAAGGAAAATTTTGACATTTGTGAAAAAATGAGCACGTGAAACAATAAAAGATGTTCAATGAGAGAACGCGTTTATCGTCATTCTTGACTGAAGGCAGGCTATGGCACAAGCTACTTTTCAGAAGGCTTTTTGTTTCGTTAGATTAAAAATAAAAAACGGTTCTCATTCCCCCTTGAATAAGGCCGGCGACACACTGGCTGCGTGAGCGACTCAGCTGCGTGGCGTGTCCGTTTTTATTTCGGCTCCCATATTTAACAGATTGGAGTTTGCACACTGAGACACGCGTCTCAGGCGCGCTCGAGCCACGCAGAAAACGCGTGCATGCTAGAAATAGAACCGACGCGTGTTCCAGCAACGGGAGTGTTCTCTGGCTAGAGCGCAGAACAGCGGAGTTTGTGCATGTCTGAGCTTGTGTTTTGTTGCTTTGACATTGTGGAAAATAGAATAATAGACAAAATGTATTAGCATTTTTACCCGTTATTATCAATCTAAATTAATCTCGTTTTTAATTTAACTTAATTTCGTTTTTCTTTGTTTAAATTTCTGTGTCAATTTGTTAGTCAGAAAATTATTAGACTACCTTAAAAGTATTGCTTAATTTAACAGACCTGTGTGTGTGCGTTTTATATCACTAGTGCAGTGTCCGTTCTCGGAGCATAAGCCCTGCCCGCGTGAGGTGCGCCGCTTCCCGCTCGCGCTGCTCTAACTGTAGTTTACTAAAAGTTTATTAATTCTGAATGTGTCGCGTCTCGCGTGTCCATCTATATTGCACCAAATGCGACACTGCACTCCCCTGTGAAGTCGATTGGATGAACGGTTCTCGAAATAATAAAAATGCAAACGGATATACAGACACAGATTCCTGCCTTTATTAGAGAGAAAAATATGTTCAGCCCCTCTCTCCGAAGCTTCGAATAGTCGATGTTCATCAAAAAATGGTATTCGGACCAGCCCTAAACTTTTTCCTCTTACAAGGCTATTCCTGAATTCAGTATTATTCTGGGGGCCGGATGGAAATCTCTGGCGGGCCGGATTTGGCCTGCGGGCCGCCAGTTGACGTTGCATGCATTAGGGAGTATCTTTCAGAGGGTGTAAGGTGTACAAATGCAAACAGCAGGTCATAAAGTCTCAATAATAAATGTAACCCGTTAACAAAAGTAACTCACAGTTCCACAAAAATGGTTTCTAAACAAAAGATCCAAAAAAGTAGTGGCAATTAACTTTCCTAAATTAAAAAGAAAATCACTAGACAGATCTTAGAAACTCAAATATGTAGATAATGCAATCTAAGAGCAGGACTGTCAAGAGAACATCACATATTTCCTCAAAATCCCCAAACAGTGGACAGGCATCAACCTCCAGAACATGTGCAACGGACCACCAAGAATAATTCCAGCCAGAAAGGGCAAGACCTCGAGGGACACAAGTAGGAAGTGAAGAGTCTGTTGAAAAACTAAGCTCACTCACAGACTGTTGGACATCGAAAATCAGTAGGCCAACTTGAGGGGTTCAATATAATGTGGTGAGAACATCTTTGAGACCATCTTAAGGGGTAGATGTTGTTTTTTTGGTTGACCTGCTCTGAGCTAGAAGGTGCCCCATGTTGATCTGTTTGGCATACAGTCAAGCTGCTTGCTTTCTTTAAAGCCACTTTCTTCTAGCCACTTCTCTTCCAAAGACATCACCCTGCTCATGGGCCATACCCGTCTTGGGAAGTCATATTCCCTTGCTGCACTGCCTCCAAAATGTTCCTCTGCGGATATGATCCCAGTTGTTCAATCGATGAATATTGTATAGCTTCAATCCAAAAGGGGGAGTGTACAGTTTTGCATTACTCCACTGAATTTACACCCTGATGGTTTCCCGAGGGTGGGATTTGGCAGCTCATTGGCACCCCTTCCTATATGGTCCTGCAGATGACATTCTGGAGGAGGTTTACACCCTTGACCTTTTGACGCAATATGATGATCTGGAGCAGGGATTTCCAATCCTGCTTCTGAAGAGCCACCTTCCTGCAGAGTTTACTTGCCTTGAAGTTTGACCATGGAGACCTTGATTAGCTCATTCAGGTGTTTTTAATTGGGACTGGAGCTAAACTCTGCTCAAAATCAGCCATTCAGCCCTGATCCGGAAGATCTTGCCATCAGGATGACTGGCTTTGTGTTGCTGCAATTGCTTATCATGGGCCTCTTGGGGACAAGGGGACTTCCTCATTCCCTCCTAATACTGATCCTGTGACCAGGACCAGGAGTTATGGAGTATAACTCCAATCATAAAATCCTTTGTGATGTCCACATGCCTCCATACAGTGGGGGCAATCCTTTTACAACTGCTCTGTCCTTGTGGACTTTGGGGCCGAGAGCAACTGCATTGGCTCCTCACTGATATCCAAGTGGGGCCACAAGGGGAAAGTGAACAATATCTGTGTGGCTCTCCAACAAAAACCTGCTAATAATCTCAGAAGCTGGCATGATGGTTCACTGGGTCCGTTGTTCAGGCTCCCACTCTCCCTCCATAGAGTCCTACCCATGAGTCTAGTGTTGAATGTGTCTGCTGTAGTTTTTCGAATCTTCGTGTCTCGAGTGCATGTTTAACCACCAGTAAGTGTCATTCACTGGGAGAGAGATGTTGGGAAAAATAGACATGGATGCACCTTGTCTGGGGAATGCTGGGATAACAACATCTTAAAAATATGTATATCAGAAACAGGGTTGTGTAATTTAGTTAGTATTTTTAGCATTTGTTAATTTGTGAAATTAGTTTTTATGAACCTATAAAGTCTCTTTGTTCATCAGACCTGCTCTGTTTTACTGTTCCTCGATCTTGTCTGATACACAACGGTGATTGTTCTTTTTCTGTTGCACGAGTATTTCTAAGTACACTTGCTAAATGGAAACTAAATGGAACAGGCAAAGTCTAGACAGGAACGTAGCTTGTGGAACACTGTTCTGGATCATTCCAGCTCAATTTGGTAACAGCAAATGGAACACTCACTGCTGGAGACCAGTTAGGCCAGGAATCTGGACAGCCCTCCTTGTTGGGGCCTTGGGCTATGGTCACACCATCATGACAGCAGCCGTACCTGAGAGAAGTGTTCATATGCATTATATTTTTGGTAAGGATTGTTAAGGATTGTTAAGGATTGTTAAGGCTGGATCTGCAAAACCAGCAGATTTTTTGTTTTAGGCTCATGAATATCTGTCAATTAGTCTTTGTAATAAACCAAGTCCAAGTCCATGTGTACCTGCTCCATGTGCAGGATGCTAGGCTTTGGTCCTGGGGACAGCCTTGGTGCTGTGGTCCATTAGCTGGTGTACTTCCATCAGGACAGCAGCCATAGTGAGTCTGGCTGCAGTGAGGAGTGAGAGTCGTGCCATGAGGATTGTGGACTGCATTGTTTTGAGGAGTTTCTGTTGTGTTAGATAATAAAATAACAAGAATTTTTTTAAATGTTTCCTGCAGACAAAGAGCTTCTTCATAAAACAAAGTGTCTGATAAAATGTATGGTCGCTTGACTATGTCATCTTTTCAACACCTTATTACAGGACACTTACCATATTTGATCAGATCTGTCCAATGGAGAGACAAGTTTATACTTTGTAGTAATTATTATGCTGGGAAAACCTAGTGTTTTACACACCCAATTATATGTACTTCTGAATTATTAACCATAACAGTGTCCCCGAATTTGAATATCCAATAGTCATACTGATGCCTCTATTCAGTGGATTTTTTTTTCTGGACAAAATGAATAATTATGACAATTCAACAATATTGTCACAGTCTTGTTTAGTTTCTATTCTTACCCTGCATCCCAATGTCCATACTATCCATCCTAAATAGTATGTGAGATTACAATAAGTGTGTCCCAAAGCATAGTGTGTCGAAGAGTATGCCGAAATTCCCCGGATGGTCTGCTATTTCCGGTATATTTTCGAAGTGTGGATCTGTGCACACTATAACGCCTAATATTGCCCCAAACCCATTGTGCTTTGGAGGAGGATTCAGTTCAGAACTACAAACACAAATAAAAAGTGTTTAAAAACTACAAACATAGTGCATGTGTGCAACTGGCAGTTTAGATAAAGGGGTTTTAGTGACTAATAATTTAACTATGTGACAGAGACAATTGTATAATGTGATAGTATGTCTCAAAGCTTGGATACACACTCAAAAGCATGTACTTTTTATCACAAAAATAGTAAACACTTTTAGGGCGTAGTATAAATAGGTGAACTAGGATGCAGCATTAGTTTCACTGTCACTATTTGTCTTGAGTTCTAGTCATTCATTAGTTGTCTTGGTTTCTAAATAGTTTACACCTGTGCCTTGTTTTGTCATCATCCTCTGTGTATTTAAGCCTTCAGTCTTCCTCAGTTCATTGTCTGTGTTAAAATTACATTCCAGTGTGTAGTGCTTTCTGGTTCCTGTTTATTAAAAAAATATTATTTAGTATCGTTTATTCTGCAACACACACCCCTGACAAATATATTTGAAAGTCATATTTTTTTTTAACATTTTAACAATAGGCATAAACTGTTAATTATCAGCATTTATGAACAACTGCTTGGCAAAAAAAGATGTTGCATTAATTCTGTTAATTATTTTAAACATGTTAAACAATCCAAAAAGTGAAAAGTAGAAATGATTGTTTTATTTTTCCCTCACAGACTCTGTGAGGGAAAAATAAAATGCATCACAAATTTATTTTATTGGCTCTGATCAAAAAGATCAAATTAACTAGTCTTTGTTGTTGTAAGCAGGGAACTGCACACAAGAACCAGCTTTAACGAGTATAAATTCCCATGCTGGTCTAAGCTAGTTTGATGCTGGTTTGATGCTGGTCTAGTCTAGCCGATTAAGCTGGTTAAGAACTGAACTCGGGATCAGACCAAGATTAACCTTACAATGAGATAAAAGTATGACGGCCAACTATGCTCAGAAACCAACCTAGTGAAGGATCCTCAAGGGTGTACGGCAGGAAGCCCTGGACGGTGTTATCGTGACCTGTCGGGTCCTGCATGCTGGGAACCTCTGTTCATACCAATGTGAAAGAGAGAGATAAACTTAATAAACAATGTGGATCAAACCCATTTAAACACTTTAGAGTTCTGTACATCTACACTTGCTCTCAAATGTTTTGAGTAATTAAGTTTTTTTAATGATTTTGAAAGTCTCTTCTGCTCACTAAGGCTGGATTTATCTTATTTAAAATACAGTAAAAACAATAATATTGTGAAAAATTATTGCAATTTATTGTTTTCTATGTGAATATATAGTAAAGTGTAATTTATTCCTGTGATCAAAGCTGAATTTTCAGCATCATTACTCCAGTCTTCAGTGTCACATGATCCTTCAGAAATCATTAATTTATTGTGAAAGAAAACTGTTACCATGAATGGAAATGTGGGGAGCATATAAAGGCTCAAATGAATGTGCTGAGGCGTATGTGATGTGGAGAGGTGTTGTGTACCCTGAGGCCTGTAACAAGGCTGGGCGTTGCATCTCTCAACGGTGGGAGGTTTGGGTTTGGCCTGGCACTCCTCTACCCTGTACATGTTCCTCTGTCTGTCTGAACAGATCACCTGCCGTTCCCGCAGCCCCGAGCCACAGCTCTTAGAGCACTAGAGAGAGGGAGAGAGCAGGTAAGGTTATGTCATATATAATCAAGAGGGAGGGTGCATGCATTTCCAAAGGTGTGTCTGTACATGAGGTGTGGATTATTGCTCACCAGGCCCCAGTCTCCTATATGCCAGCCAATGGGGCTCCTGCAGACGGGCATCTCGCAGGCCTGTGTCTTGGGTGGCTTTGGTTGAGTCCCACATGCATAGTCTTCCAGAGAAGCTCCGTCTGAACCCACACACACCACATCTCGCATCTGTTTCCCAGAGCCGCACGTCACAGAACACTACACAAACATCAACAGGTTTGAGTTCATGCACGAATCTGCTGCATTATATATAATCAATTACTATTTAAAGCATTGGAATATTAGGAATGTCTTTAGTAAGAGTTTACAGACTGACAGATCTCTAATTTCTCCCAAAAATCAAAAGGAAAAAAAAAAGACAAAGAAAAAGAAATATCTTATCTTAACATTACATAATCATGTTGGAAAGGTCACACGTGACGTAGGAGGAAGTACCGATTCAGTGTTTACAAAGTGAACGTATAAAGACTAAGTCAAACGGCCTTTACAAAAAAAGGTAAAATCACGATGTCGGATGATTTTGAACTTGGGGGACAAAATGAGATGGAGTTACGGTACTTCCGCCTAAATCAAGTGTGACCTTTTCAGTATTTCTGCTTAAAAATTATATATATATTCTTTTTGACTCATCTTGGATGACAAGGGGGTGAGTAAATTATCAGGAAATTTTCATTCTGAAGTGAACTAATCCTTTAGTAGTCATCAAAATAATACCACAATGCACAAATAGGCTTAATTTTCTTCTACTTAATTTTGATTTTGGTGTGAAATAAGACTCTGGCAGGTTCAGTCAGACAGCATTACATGTAGTTTACATACCTGACTCCAGCTGGAAACTCTGTATTGAGCGCATTTCTGCATGTTACAGTTCTGTTGGCTGAGAGGTCTGGGAGTGTAAGCAGCACACTGCGAGTCCTCAACCACTCGTGATCCTGCCGAGTCGTGAGACGTACACTCCACTCTCCTCACCTGAAGGCCCCCGCCGCACGTCACCGGACACGGGTTCCACTCGCCAGTCGTCCAGCTGACACACATACACACACATCACCAGAAAGCAAGGACAATCTGAGTGAGTTCTAGCATTTACAGTGCCAGTCTAACCCAAAGAAGCTGAACACTTACATTCATGGACTACATGAATATCCCGGGTTAAATACAACCTAAGATCTATTAGCACAAAAATATTTTGACTTGTCTCTCGGTTGTTAAATGCAATTTACAGTATTGCACTTTCAGTGGCAAGTGGGTCAAAGCATAAAGCCATGCTTTTGAAGTGGGAATACTTTTCTAGCAGATGAACATTTGATTATGCATTACAGAAGTAATTGCAGTATAGTTTGCTCCATGTAAACAGACTTTAACATTCCTCACAGGTCCCATTCTGGTAAACACAGATAAAGAAACGAAAGTAACTGAGTTAACAGGGTTTGTTATTGATTCTATCAACTGCAGTCACATCGATTGTTTTAACAATGTCTTTAGTACCTTGAAAGGAAGGACAAGCAAAGGTGGGACGACATGAGAGTGAGTACTTAATGACAGAAATTTCATTTTTGTGTGACCTAACCTTTAAGTGCACAAATGTAAACACCCTGTAACTTGCAATTGTTACCTTAAAGAGCTGTTTTTTTTACTTGATTTAATGCATAAAAATGTATTTTGTTGGTATGAATTAATGTATTTAGGTGCATTCAGCAATGTTAAATAATATTATTTAAATTAATACAACCACTTAATTTAGATGTTATTTTTAAGTTTTAAGTCATTGTTATTTCATATCAGCACAGGCCCATTAAATAATATTAATTATAATATATATAATAATATTAAAGTAAATGTTGAAATGAACATGGACATGAACATTTTGTTTGTTTTTACAACATTACAGAAAAGTCAAAATTATTTAATGTGGTAATTGATAGCATGCCCAAGAAATTGCATTTAACCTAGAATATTCAAGCGAAAACACAAAAGGTGTTTTAATAGTTTACAAATAGGCCTACCACTACACGTACATTAAACAAACATATAAAGATTTGTGCATTCTGGAAAATTAGAAGGACAAAGCAAGTGTTCAACAGAAACACTTCGCCTGTCAAAGTCAAGCAGGTGCTCCCAGAAACCTGAAGATGAGAGAAAAAAATATGAAGATATGAGTCACGGGGGACTAAAGAATTTGGTCTTTCCCACAACAAAAAGCAAAAGCACATGTTCTCTGGCAGGTCGATCTGCTCAGGGACCATGACAGCTTCAGGTTTCTGTACATAAACATCACAGGAAAATCCCAGAGGGCACCACCATGACAAGTCAAAGGCTTTTTTGTTTTTAAAGATCAAATGCTGCTTTCCGTTTCACACGCAAATATATTCAGGTATTCAAGGCAAAGTAAATCAAAAGAACACAGAAGACCAAAGACACCCAGATATAGTGCACTCATCAACAAAACATCTATATAATACATGCAGGCCGTGATTTACTAAAGGATTGCATGTAAAAAAAAGTCTTAGCTGATCTACTAAGGACTGTGTTTTTCAGACTTTCAGAATAGTGTCTTGTCAGTCATATTCATTCATATTTATTTTTACGTGCCAGATTTTATCTCATAATAAAACATACATACGTTGATTCTCACAAAAGATTCAACATATGTACATTTATATAAATAGTTTTAATATACTCTAACATTCAAAATGGGGTAGCTTTTTTAATGTTTTTAAAAGTAGACTCTTATGCTCACCAAGACTGCATTTATTTGATCAAAAAAATACAGTAAAAACAATAATATTGTGAGATATTATTAGGAGGAGGCCGTGGAGCCAACAGAGGGAGACACCAAGGAGGAGATGATGAAGGGTGGAGTCAGGGACTAGACGATGGAGGAAGGAACCATGGAGTGACCCAGGGCAGACCCATTAGGATGAAGGCCCATAATGGAACCGATGGAGGGAGGAGCCAAGGTGGAGCCAGGAGCCTCACAGACTGAGGTGGAGCTGGAAGGGGTAGAGACCCAGGCAGAGGCAAGGAGACAAAGACCCGGGATGACACCATAGGCCTGGAGGGAGTGAGAAAAATGGCAGAACCGGAGCAAAGGCAGAGCCGGGTGGAGGGTTGAGGCATAGCTGGAGACCCAGAAGTCAGAGCAACGATGGACCAAGGTGGAGCCATAGGGACGAGGAAGCCAGGCAGAGCCTGAGGGATGATGGAGCACAGTGGAGCCGAGGAAGCATGGAGACAAGCTGAAGCCGATGGGAAGCAAGGCCTAGGTGGAGTCTAGTGCTCACAGGCTTGAAGTGAAGGCAGGGGATCAACACACCAGGGTGGAGCTGGTGACCTGGAAGCCCAAGGTGCTACTGAAGGAGGAGTGAAAGGGCTGAAGGGAGCCAGCAGAGGTGGGGCCAAGGAACTGAATGCCAGGAGGGAGTGGGAGGCTGGGCTGAACCAGCAGCAGCGAAGGACACTTGAGGCTGGGCAGGACCAGCGGCGAAGGACAGTTGAGGCTGGGCAGGACCAGCGATGGCGAAGGACACTTGAGGCTGGGAGGGACCAGTGATGGCGAAGGTCACTTGAGGCTGGGAGGGACCAGCAGCAGTGAAGGACACTTAAGGCTGGGCGAGACCAGCGGTGGTGAAGGACACATGAGGCTGAGAGGGACCAGCGATGGTGATGGACACTTGAGGCTGGGAGGGACCAGCGATGGTGAAGGACACTTGAGGCTGGGAGGGACCAGCGATGGTGAAGGACACTTGAGGCTGGGAGGGACCAGCGGTGGTGAAGGACACTTGAGGCTGGGAGGGACCAGTGGTGGTGAAGGACACCTGAGGCTGGGCAGGACCAGCGGTGGTGAAGGACACTTGAGGTTGGGAGGGACCAGCGGTGGCAAAAGACACTTGAGGCTGGCAGGGACCAGTGGTGGTGAAGGACACCTGAGGCTGGGCAGGACCAGCGGTGGTGAAGGACACTTGAGGCTGGGAGGAACCAGTGGTGGCGAAGGACACCTGAGGCTGGGCAGGACCAGCGGTGGTGAAGGACACTTGAGGCTGGGAGGGACCAGCGGTGGCAAAAGACACTTGAGGCTGGGAGGGACCAGTGGTGGTGAAGGACACCTGAGGCTGGGCAGGACCAGCGGTGGTGAAGGACACTTGAGGCTGGGAGGAACCAGTGGTGGCGAAGGACACTTGAGGCTGGGAGGAACCAGTGGTGGCGAAGGACACTTGGCAAAAGACACTTGAGGCTGGGAGGGACCAGTGGTGGTGAAGGACACCTGAGGCTGGGCAGGACCAGCGGTGGTGAAGGACACTTGAGGTTGGGAGGGACCAGCGGTGGCAAAAGACACTTGAGGCTGGGAGGGACCAGTGGTGGTGAAGGACACCTGAGGCTGGGCAGGACCAGCGGTGGTGAAGGACACTTGAGGCTGGGAGGAACCAGTGGTGGCGAAGGACACCTGAGGCTGGGCAGGACCAGCGGTGGTGAAGGACACTTGAGGCTGGGAGGGACCAGCGGTGGCAAAAGACACTTGAGGCTGGGAGGGACCAGTGGTGGTGAAGGACACCTGAGGCTGGGCAGGACCAGCGGTGGTGAAGGACACTTGAGGCTGGGAGGAACCAGTGGTGGCGAAGGACACTTGAGGCTGGGAGGAACCAGTGGTGGCGAAGGACACTTGGCAAAAGACACTTGAGGCTGGGAGGGACCAGTGGTGGTGAAGGACACCTGAGGCTGGGCAGGACCAGCGGTGGTGAAGGACACTTGAGGCTGGGAGGAACCAGTGGTGGCGAAGGACACTTGAGGCTGGGAGGAACCAGTGGTGGCGAAGGACACTTGAGGCTGGGAGGGACCAGTGATGGCGAAGGACACTTGAGCCTGGGATGGAACCAGTGGTGGTGAAGGACACTTGAGGCTGGGAGGGACCAGTGGTGGCGAAGGACACTTGAGGCTGGGATGGACCAGCGGTGGCGAAGGACACTTAAGACTGGGAGGGACCAGCGGTGGCGAAGGACACTTGAGACTGGGAGGGACCAGTGGTGGCGAAGGACACTTAAGGCTGGGAGGGACCAGCGGTGGCGAAGGACACTTAAGGCTGGGAGGGACCAGTGGTGGCGAAGGACACATGAGGCTGGGAGGGACCAGTGGTGGCGAAGGACACATGAGGCTGGGAGGGACCAGTGGTGGCGAAGGACACTTGAGGCTGGGAGGGACCAGTGGTGGTGAAGGACACTTGAGACTGGGAGGGACCAGTGGTGGCGAAGGACACTTAAGGCTGGGAGGGACCAGTGGTGGCGAAGGACACTTGAGGCTGGGAGGGACCAGTGGTGGTGAAGGACACTTGAGGCTGGGAGGAACCAGTGGTGGCGAAGGACACTTAAGGCTGGGAGGGACCAGTGGTGGCGAAGGACACATGAGGCTGGGAGGGACCAGTGGTGGCGAAGGACACTTGAGGCTGGGAGGGACCAGTGGTGGTGAAGGACACTTGAGACTGGGAGGGACCAGTGGTGGCGAAGGACACTTAAGGCTGGGAGGGACCAGCGGTGGCGAAGGACACTTGAGGCTGGGAGGAACCAGTGGTGGCGAAGGACACTTAAGGCTGGGAGGGACCAGTGGTGGCGAAGGACACATGAGGCTGGGAGGGACCAGTGGTGGCGAAGGACACTTGAGGCTGGGAGGGACCAGTGGTGGCGAAGGACGCTTGAGGCTGGGAGGGACCAGTGGTGGTGAAGGACACTTGAGGCTGGGCGGGACCAGTGATGGCGAAGGAGAAAAGCGGCAGCAAAGGTGACAGGAGGCAGGGTGGGACCAGTTGAGGAGGGAGGGCTTGGGACATGTTATGGACTAGCAAGTCATCTAATCCCCACGGGACCAGCAGGGGCAAAAAAATCCTCGGCTCTCGCACCTGGTCAGACTCAATCTTTTGTGAAACTAAGTCTGTTACTTTTGATAAATTGAATGCATCCTTGCTGAATAAAACAAATAAAATATATTTTAAATATGAATAATAAATAAATTATTTATTTTCTTAAAAAAACAAACAAACAAACAAACAAACAAAAAAAACTTATTGACCCCAATCTTTTGAATGGTAGTGTAAGCCTATATACAGTGTATTATGAAATAAATAAATAAATGATGGCATTCAGTGAGAGCTGTGGCTGGTACTTGGTACAACCTCCACATGCAATAGCCTCGTTTTAAAAGAGGGATCCAACCTATATGCATGTATCATCACTTGTGCAATTATTCTTCAACTAAGTGCAAACACTAATTAGTACTCTCTGATCCTAGTAAATCAGGGCCATCATGTATATAAAATCTATATATATAGAAAACAGATCTATAGTGCCCACAAAATAGACACTGAAACAGACAATTCCCTACCTAGAACACAGACAGCAGCTCAGCTCAGAGCTCCACAGTTCATGTCATGTGAACGTCAGGAATCGGTGAAATATTTACTGAGGTGAAACGACTGCAGTGTCTATAAAGCAAAAGAGAAAACCCTCCTCTGACATGAGGGAGGATCAAAGAGATGTAAAGCTCTGAGCTGAACAGTTGCCCAAGGCCTTGGTTCATCTTCACATGTGAAGGAACAAAAGCAAACAAGACTCTAACAAATAAGAATCGCACTAAACATGTGAAACACTGGTGCAAACTGAACTCAAACACATATTAATGATGTGAACAATCTCTTAGCTGTGCCAGCCTGAGTTATTATAGCTAACTAAACAAAAACTTAAATAATAGAAGAAAAAGATTTTTATTTAGTTTAACTTGAAGTACTAAAAAGCTAAGACCATAGAGGCCATAAAAGACATACATCAGTGTTATACTGGTGATCCGTTTTTGATATACGTACAAGGAGAGGATGGGAAAACAGTTACACACTTAAAATTCTTCAGGAAATATCATGATGTAGCCCAGATTTTGTGACCCAGAGCATGAAGTACTTGAGATTCCTGAGAGATTGCACAGACTGGACACAAATGTGTGTTTGAGGTCATGCGCTGCAGTATATCAGCCTCTGAAGGCTGTTACCTGTACACTTGTACATAGACTCGTGGTGGTTCCATGGGCCTCCACAAACGCGGCTCGTACACATACGCCATCCTTACAGAACAGGAACAGTACAGCCAAAGCTGTGAGACCCAATGGTTCTCCACAAGTCAGACAGCAACCGCACAGTTTTAACACATTTGTCGACAGAAATCAGTTTCTGGTATTCAATAAAAACTACATTGTTAAAGCACAAAACACATGCATTACAGTTGGCTTTTAGCCGAATATGTCGTGTTAATGTACCTGTGGGTTTGTGGGCACTGCTGCTCATTGCATGTGCGGTTACTGAGGGGTCGAGGGAGGGAGGCACACAGGTAATCAGAGTAGGCTTCATTATCAATGGTACAGAAGACAAGACGGGACTGGTAACCTAAAATATATGGAAGAAAAATATGTAAAATTGGAGAAGTGTAGAAATCCTTTTTTAATACAAATTCACCAACCATGGGCCCTATTTTAACGATCTAAACGCAAAGTGTAAAGCGCACGGCGCAGGTGCACTCAGGGCATGTCCAAATCCACTTTTGCTATTTTAACGACGGAAAAACGGGCCGTGCGCCGGGGCGCATTTTTTAAATGGGTTGTCCCTATTCTCTTAATGAGTAATGGGCGTAACGTTCAATAAACCAATCAGAGTGTCATCTCCCATTCCCTTTAAGAGCGAGATGCGCTCGCGCCATGGCGGATTGCTATTTACATGGCGTACACGCGATGAGTC
Source organism: Megalobrama amblycephala (assembly GCF_018812025.1). Lineage (NCBI taxonomy): Eukaryota > Metazoa > Chordata > Actinopteri > Cypriniformes > Xenocyprididae > Megalobrama > Megalobrama amblycephala. The sequence continues at coordinate 750,667 of NC_063048.1, read as the reverse complement.
AGTTAATATATATGTGTGTGTATTGGCACGATTGTTCAATTAATTAGCCAATTTCGTTCATCATTATAAGTAGTAATAGGCTGAATTGAAAATAGGTAGCCTAATTCTAATACACGCAATGACTATTCATCATTACATTTTTATATTTATGTAGCCTACACAATAATATTCTTTTACACTGTAATCCTTTTGTTTTTAATATTTGGCATGTTTGTGTGACGCGCATCCCTGTGTGTAATAAGCAAAGTCAACGCGCACTGTGGACCCGCCCAGAGGCGCAGTTTCTTCCAACGCGCTCTAACAAAAAAATATTGCGCCATTGACTTTAGACTTTAGACCAGGTTTGAGTTGGTCTATGGCGCAGTCTATTTTCAGCTCCTTAAAATAGCAATGCGCCTGAACACACCTCTTTTTTAGACCAGCACGCCCATGGGCGCACTAACTGGCGCAAATGCATTTACTAATTTAAGGACGAGGCGCTGAACGGGAAAACGCGAACGGCGCCGGACGCAAACTAGCAAACACACTTGCGCTGCGCCTTGCGGCCCCATGAATTAATGCATTACAAATATGGGAAGAAAACCCAATCATAACAACTTCATGTGAGACATAACATTAGTAGCCTTTCTCAACCAGGGGGCTTCAGCAAGAAGGCTTAAAATGATTTAAAATAAGACAAAAAACATTAAAGGGGTCATGAACTGCGTTGTTTTATTGTTTTATAATGTTTCCTGGGGTGCACTTATAATGTTAGTATGCTTTTCTTACATCAAAAATGGATTTAGAAATAAAAGGCATTTTTCCTACCCTACGCTCTGTTTGATTGACAGCTCCAGTGATTGTAAAGGGAGCGTTCTTTGATCTCTTTCTATATATAATTTAATCATAGTTTAAATAACAGATTATTTTCATCCTACTAAGAGAATCAAGGTGAAGTTGAGCGTTTAGTCGCTGGTTTGATTTACTGACACACAGACAAAGATCATGTGACTGCACATGAATCATTAATATCAGATCAGGCATTAGAATGAACACAGTTACTGACATGTTGTTGCATTACTGTCGAGTTCATATCGTAAAAGTCTGTTTGCGCCAAAATGCGATTGATTTACCAAAGAGTCCACAGTGAAATGTACCGAAAACAAATAAATAAAGCTCAACTGAGACATTCAGTGTTGAAAATAACCATATTCCTGCATTAGGATCCTTTGAAAGGTAATGTTATTTTAGTCCTGTATCGCTCTTCTCTCCTCCTCATCTCACTAACACACCAGTGGGCGGGGCTAACGTTGCAATGATGAAGTTATTCTTATAGTACGATGACCTCTTATATACACTATATTGCCAAAAGTATTGGGACACCCCTCCAAATCATTGAATTCAGGTGTTCCAATCACTTCCATGGCCACAGGTGTATAAATCAAGCACTAGGCATGCAGACTGCTTCTACAAACATTTGTGAAAGACTGTGTCGCTCTTAGGAGCTCAGTGAATTCAAGCGTGGTACCGTGACAGGTTGCCACCTGTGCAATAAGTCCATTCCTGAAGTTTCCTCACTACTAAATATTCCACGGTCATTTGTTAGTGGTGTCATAACAAAGTGGAAGAAATTGGGAACAACAGCAACTCAGCCTTGAAGTGGTAGGACACGTAAAATCACAGAGCGGGGTCAGCGCATGCTGAGGCTCACAGTGCGCAGAAGTCACCAACTTTCTGCAGAGTCAATAGCTACAGACCTCCAAACTTCGTGTGGCCTTCAGATTAGCTCAAGAACAGTGTGTAGAGAGCTTCATGGAATGGGTTTCCATGGCCGAGCAGCTGCATCCAAGCCTTACATCACCAAGTGCAATGCAAAGCATCAGATGCAGTGGTGTAAAGCAGCCGTCACTGGACTCTAGAGCAGTGGAGACGTGTTCTCTGGAGTGACCAATCACACTTCTCTGTCTGGCAATCCGATGGACGAGTCTGGGTTTGGCGGCTCCAGGAGAACGGTACTTGCCTGACTGCATTGTGTCAAGTGTAAAGTTTGGTGGAGGGGGGATTATGGTGTGGGGTTGCTTTTCAGGGGTTGGGCTTGACCCTTAGTTCCAGTGAAAGGAACTCTTAATGCTTCAGCATACCAAGACATTTTGGACAATTGGGAATGGCCCCTTCCTGTACCAACATGACTGCGCACCAGTGCACAAAGCAAGGTCCATAAAGACATGGATGAGCGAGTCTGGTGTGGAGGAACTTGACTGGCCTGCACAGAGTCCTGACCTCAACCCGACAGAACACCTTTGGGATGAATTAGAGCGGAGACTGTGAGCCAGGCCTTCTCGCCAACATCACTGCCTGACCTCACAAATGCTCTTCTAGAAGAGTGGTCAAAAATTCCCATAAACACATTCCTAAACCTTGTGGAAAGCCTTCCCAGAAGAGTTGAGGCTGTTATAGCTGTAAAGGGTGGGCCGACTCCATATTAAACCCTACGGATTAACAATGGGATGTCATTAAAGTTCATGTGCACGTAAAGGCAAGCGTCCCAAAACTTTTGGCAATATAGTGTATTAAAAGCTCAAGGAAAAGTTGATTTCTCAATTCATAACCCCTTTAAAATAACCTAAAACTACTAAAAATGCAAAATGAAAGATGTATTTCTGTTTTGTAATTAGTTCCCTTAATAACTCATTTTTGTTAATGAACCAGGATTCTCACAGTGTTGGATACACGAGGGAAAATGTGATTTTTAGACCTGAGAAAGTCATTGAAATGAATAAAATCATAAAACGTTGTGGAAATTTTTATGATTTTCTTCCTAGTTAAGTCAAGTTCTAAAAGATTTTATTGTGTAGATATTGTTGATAAATTGCTATCTGTGTTTAAAAAAAAATCCTGTAAGAAGATTTGGTTATGGAATTGTGAAATTATGGAATTTAAATGATTTGTAATTATTTTATTGTATTATTTTAATATATTAACACTGATCCAAACACTGAAAGTTTGGAAATGAGCAGCTCTGTCATTAAAGCAGAAGTACAAGAAAATACCAGTTAAATGTTCAAGCTTTTTAAAGTCTGATGGATTCTGCTTGGCTGTCAATGTTTTTAATATCCATCAGCTGGAAAAAAAGCGGTTTTGAGAGTAATTCCAACATTATCGTTCCTCTGTGTCGTTATCATTATAGCTGTAGTGTGGACTTCCCTATTCTCATTGAATTAAATCGAATATTAAAACTTTATAGTAATTGTCCATGGTGTAAACACGCTTTAAGGATTAGGCTGCTCTATCTTGGCGCACAGGCTTTTTCTGCTTTCCTTCTTACTAGACATTCATAAAGACTGTTATTATACGTCATTGGATTATCATGTCATCTTATTTGAAGCCACGAAGAGGAGTCTTTCCAAGCTGTGATGATACGCTTCTCCTGATGCCCCTTAGTGAAATAACCTCCAGATTGCCTAGACACTCCTGATGAGGCTGGCCTTTCATCAGAGATGAAATATGCCAAAAATTAAGCACGCCCTTCAAGCTCTTCAAACAGTGCCACTTTTGAGCTTAAATACCTCAGGATGTAGTGCTCTGCTGTAACCGTTTGCCTCGAAACACACCCTACCTATCCTGTTCAGTTCAGTCCAGTGTGCTGGTGACACAAATCTTCACCAATGAATGCACTTTTAACAAAATTCACAAAAAGCTTTACTGGCTTTTTCTGGCAGTAATTCCAAATTCACAGAACTACAGTGACACTCCCTAAGACACGATAGGGTAAAACTACTAATAGATATCACCATACTTTCACCAGTTGATTAATCACAGTACATTTAGGACAATTTGTGGTCTGTAGTGTCTTGCATGAAGTGAAACACAGACAGATTTCCTTTGACACTGACCTGAGCCACACTCTTTGCTGCAGGCGGACCAGGAGCCATAGCTCCAGTAGTAGCCCTCGGTCAAGCGTCCGTTCGGCAGGTAATACTCATACTCCACGCCCTCATTGGCCTCTTGAGTGATTAGCTGTAGATCAACAAAGACACTGATGCTCACAGTATTCAATGTGAAAAAATGCCTAAAAAAGATGCATGTAGTATGTTTAGGTTGATTTCACTGGCTCTTCTTCATTGCAGTGGTCTTGGATATATATTGGCTGTCTTTCAAAAGCCCTTAAAGCTTTTCTCTCTTGTTGATATGTGCTTCTCATTACAAGTTTGTAAAGATGGTTGGTGCATGTTTCATTCCTAAATGCACGTTCATATTGAGCAGCATTAACTGCTCGAGACGCTCTGAGATGCTGAAAACACTGGTGGATCATGAGCTGAACACGTGTAAATGAACACAGTGCTGTGCTTCACTCTGAAACTGGCTCTCACCTCTATCACCAGAGGCTCAGTTGTAGGGCCACGGCCAGTGATTATCTCAGGGGTGTTTTCCCCTTCTGTTCCCCTCCGGTAATACAGCACGGTGCTGGCAATGTGTGCGGCACGAGAGAAATCGATCACCCAGTGTCCGTTGAGGTAGTACTCGCCACGCAGGTTCTTGATTGCTGTTAGAGAAAAAAATGCAATGATAAAAAGGTTGATGCTGATGATGAAAAGATTAGGATTGCGATCGCATTCACACACTCACCAAGGTAATTGCGTGTTGGTACAGTTTCCTTGATGCTAATAGTGGTAGCTCCAACAGGGATGATGAACATTTGATTGTAACCTGTAGGTAAGGGGTGAAACTACTTTTTTAGGCATATTTGTCCATATATTTCTAAATCCGGTTGGATCTTAGGTGAGTTTACCTTTGGGCAGGTTGCGCATTGAGAAACTGTTTTTGACTGGACTGCATGACTGTCCATTTCCTCCACACTGCAGGCAGGGATCCTCCTCCTGGGGCGACTCCAGCATGTTATCACAGCCGAGACGCTGTGAGCAGACGAAGGACAGAGATGGAGCAAGAGTTCTCACAACACACCCTTCACAGTCACGGCGAAATACAGGGACAGTGTTTGAGGCTGCGCTTCTTCACAAGGATTCTATTGTTCAACTCCACGCCCATAAGGCTCTCCATGTCCACGGAGAAATCTCAAACAGGCAATTAAAGGCTCTTACATTTTTTGACACAATAAATAAAGTTCATGTTTTCACTGTTCACTGTCTTCAGTGTATCTGCAAGGTTTTTAAGGCGAGACACCCCAGGTGAATAGGGTAAAAATTAACTAATAGATATCACCATACTTCCCCAGTTGATTGTTGATTACATTAAAAAATTGCAAACATTTTTCGTATTACAAGTTTTCTGAAATGTTTTGTTTAAATATGCAAACAAGGCATTATCTAATTAAATATGCAATAATTTGCATAAATGTCTAGAACAAAGAAAATTGCAATAATTTGCAAAAATTTCTAGAACAAAAATTCTTGTTTCAATCAGTGTTTCAACCGCATAAATTATCCGCCTGTAAACACGTGATCTCACATTTACTTCAGGAAAGCCATTCAATGTCCATAAACTCATTAGTCAACTAGAAATAATAAGTCTAAAGAGGTGCTTTTGGCTAAATATATGCACTACTAAATTACATATTTGTTTTATTTTTAGTTCATTTTTGCTATTTTAACCTGTTGTCTTCAGTATTTAATGTATATTTGAATAAATCTGTCATGAAACAAGTTTTAATTTAAACAGCAACCGTTTAAATGTATATATTTCAACAACGAACTAATATATCATTAAAAATGTATATAAAAACTTTATTAAAAGTTAAAGTTTTATATTTAAAGTTTTATATACAACTCAGCTTTTATTTGAGTGCTGATTATTAAATTTGATTAATTGATTATTAAGTAAACTTTATTATTAATTTTGGTTTTTGGCTAAATGAGAACTTTAATTTCGGTTTTGATGTTTCATTAAATAAATAATTTCAGTGCATCACTAATGATTATGATAAATTAAACACTTTTTCGTCAAAAAAAAAAAAAAAAAAGATTTAGTCTGTACTCAGGTAGGTTGGTATTGTTATTGCGAATATTATTGTCTCTTTTATTGATCCTCTTGTTTAAGTTGCTTTGAATAAAAGTGTTTGCAAAATGCATAAATGTAAACGTAAGTTGTTTAAAATAAGCGATAACGTTGAGTGTTCTAGAAGATCGCTGTGCTAACCTTACAGAGCCCGTCCACACAGATGTCCTTTCCTCCAGGGTGGCAGGGTGTGCCGTCCACCACCGCAGACTTGTGGCGAAAGTAGAAATTCTCTCCTCTGGGAATGCAGTTCAACTCACAGGGATTCTCTCCTGAACAGAAGAAAGAAGATTCAGCTTAACATCAGCACTGTCACTGTACAGAATACTGGCAAAGAGCCAAAACATTAAAGAGATAAAACACTATTTAGATCTACATGATCTTTAAGAATGTAGATAAAATGAAACAAAACTATGTCACATTCATTGTAAATGCTGTAGCATTGAAAGCATGAAATATAGCACACACATCACATGGGCTAGTTTTATATTAGTCATGCACTGAACTTTTGGGGGCCAAAAATGAATTTTCAGTTTGAAAATGATGCAATTTTGGTAGGCTGAAATAAATGACCAAATTATCACTTCTCTGATGGCGTATTTTGACTGTGTCAGTGTCTTTTCTGTGAAAAACATTGATAAGCTTCAACATGTAACATGTCAGCGGTGTGGACACGAGGGCTGGGCTGCAATATCGATTTCTTGATTTGAATCGATCTTCGTTTTGATGAAGCGAGATCTTTTAGTCTGTGCTGTTTTCAGTTGATGTGTGCACAAAACTTCAGTAAACATTATTTGTTGCGCCTCACATCCAATAATCACAATAAGCTCTGTGCTTTGTTACTTTTGATGTGAAACAAAGACACATCTTTCAAATTCTGTCTATTTTCTTACGAAATTCAGTCAATAAATGTGGTTTTGTGGCTCTTAAATGTGTGGTGACAGATCCCTGTAGTTGAAGCGATCATCTCTTCCTCTTTACTATAGTTACAGCACCAAATAAACATGAACGATCATCAGAAGATACAGAACAACTCTGAATCACGTCTCATGTAATCAATCAATCAGTGTTTCAAACGCAGAAAGACAGCTTGTAAACATGTCATGCAACATTACCTATTCATTGTATTTTTACTTAACCTATTGTCTTGATTAATGTATGTATAATTATATACTTAGAACGTTTATATAAAAACTGTCTTATGTGCAATTTATATTTTTATATATTTATTTGAGTGCTAATTATTAAATTAATTTGATTAATTGATTATTAAATAATCCTCATTTTTGGGTAAATGAACATGGTACATCATTATTTTATGATGTTATTGTGTGGAAAAAGTAAAAAGCAGGATGTTAAACATTCTGCTAAACTTCCAGTTGTACAATAGTCAAAAATTTGGGGAACTATCAGCCCTGACACAGAAAATCACTTCCTGTCTGTACATACCACCATAATATGGCAGCCATTTGTAGCGCTTTCCTTGAAAATCAGTGCCATCAAATTGAGAGCACTGTTCTTCTCTGAAATCCCTGGATCCCTCCGGACAGTCCTGATAACTCAGAGAATTCAGATCACATACACTACCGTTCAAAACTTTGGGGTCAGAAAGATTGTTTTAAAGAAATTAATACTTTTTAATCAACAAGCATGCATTATATTTATCAAAAGTGAGAGTAAATAATTCTTTATAATTCTTTTAAACTTTCTATTCATCAAAGGATCTTTAAAAATAAAAAGTATCACTGTTGCCACAAAAATATGAAGCAGCACAACCGTTTTCAACATTCATAACTGAGCATCAAATCATCATATCAGAATGATTTCTGAAGGATCATGTGACACTGAAGACTGGAGTAATCATGTTATTTGATCACAGGAATAAATTACACTTTACTATATATTCACATAGAAAACAGCTGATTTACATTGTAATAATATTTCACAATTTCACTTTTATTACTGTATTTTTGATTAAATAAATGCAGGTGAGCAGAAGAGACTCTTGAAGAGACCCAAAGCGTTTAAACTAAAGTGTAAATATTAATTATGTAAAAAAAAAATAATAATTTAAAAAAATCAATATACAATGCTAAAAAAGAATAATTCTCAAATATATGAATGCCATTAATTGATCAAGTATAAGATTTAATTAAGATATTTAAATAAAGATTCACATGGGTCATTGAGTAGAAGACCTTTGGTGTGTACCTGGACATTACATGAGCGATGGGACTTATCTGGACCCACACAGCTGTGACCACCATCAGTCCTGCAGAGAGAGGACAGATGAGTACAAAGATGGCACAGCGCTGTCAAAATAAAAGTCCCACTCACAACACTTATTGGCCAAGCCTGATGCTGATAATTAAAAACTGCTAAATATCAGCCGATAATATCGGCCTTATATCAGTCGACCACAACATGATGCATGTTATAAGACTTCTGCCTCATTTGGACTTCAAAAGTGTAAAAAAAACCCCCTAAAATAGCAAGTGTCTCATATTATAGACATGTCTAAGGATGCATACAAACGCACACCCTCACTAACGAAACACACACCCACACAGACACACAAACGCACAGAGATCATAAGTGTTTATGGGTGTGTTGAGGGCTGATGCCTCAATCTCTTCTGAGACACAACAAATTCACAAGAAATTCTCAACCTGCTCCACGTCATCCTGTTCTTCTGTACTCATGCATCAATAACATTATTAATGAGCGGATACAGCTGCATGGACTTTCCAGTATTTCTAAATGTTAAGTCAGCACATGACAGACAGTAATATTGTCAGGGCGTGGTGCCTGATTCATTCAGCCGGCGAGACTAGAGCGCACAGGTATAAACACTTGCAACAAGCTGGAAGAGAGATGTCTGAAAGTCTCAGAAAGATCGCCTCAGGGGGACGTTTTTGTGTTGAGCGAGAAGTGTATTTAGGAGCTCACATTTCTTCCAAGTTACTGAGATCAATGTCAAAACTGTTTCTGGGAAACTGTGACACTCATAGATTGTTAGATTTCTCATGCATTTTAACTTCATTCAAATACAGTAGCATAGATCAGACAGAACAGATTCGGACTGGTAGAAATACCGTTTGTATTGTTCAGTTTCTATAGGCATGGGCAATGGGTTTGTATTAGACCACAGAAGTATCATTTACTAAATAAATATGGGCTAGGCAAATAATTTAAAGAGGAGTGGTAAGTTGATGGACAATCTTCCTCATTTTCATAAGCACCATTCACAGAGTAAAATACAAGACAGAACAAGCAGACCAGATTCCAACACCCAGATTTATGGCCAAAGCTCTCAATGTCCTGGTGAAGACTTTCCCCAGCCAAGTCCCTATCACTCAAACGCATAATTATACAATGTAACGAGTTCCACTTAAAGTGCATACTTGACCTTGCATACTTGACTAAACCAGTGTGTGACAAAAGAACTGTTTCAAGCGTTTCGAGTTCCATAAAGAATCTTTCAGTGAACAGTTCTTAAAAGAAACACATTTTCCTTTAGTGTAAATAATATTTTAATAATCTAAAGAAACTTTGTCCACTATAAAGAACTCTTTCCCTGTCAGCGTTTTAGTTTTAAGTTGCCAGTTTTTAAGTTTTTGATCATATTCACAACTTTCATGACCAGAATATTTTATTGAATAAACACTGTAGACACTCAATGTAAACAGTGAAGAACAGAGCCTCTGCTTTTAAACAGAAAACAAAAGCATTCTAGCTTCATTCTTTTTTAATCAAAACTTGAATTTGTGGGAGGAAAAAAGAAAAAAAAAAGTCGAACAAAAAACTGAGAAAATCACATTTTTGTCAAAGACTTCAGAGCGATGATCAAAACATGAATTATCAGAGATCGAGTCCATCAACACCCCAAAGCTTGCACAGTCGTAAACCTCTCGTAAACATCCACCTTCTGGTTTAATCAGATCTTATTCTTTGCTTGTTTTTGGATTCAGAGATGCTGTACTGTTTCTGAAAATCCATAACAGTGCCCCCTACTGTATAACAGCGAAAACACAAATTGCCGGAGTAACTCATCAATGGCGGGGGAAGCGGTTGTGTCATAAATGACGGAACATTTCATCAAAGTTAAGTGTGTAAAATAATATCTTAGAAAAAGAGATATTATTATTATTTATATCACTTAAGGACAGGGATGGTTCCCATGAGGCTTCTCTATAAAGGAGAAGAGGTATTCAAGGGTGAACTATAAACTCTGTGACATCTGTTCTACCCTTGAAGCATTGGGTGACACAACTCAAGTGTTATTACAATTACAGTAAATAAAAGAGTCTCTCAAAGACAAAGTCCACTTACCGCTGGGTTACACACCGCCTGGTCCTCAGGGTAACCCCACCGCCACAGCTGCGACTGCATTCTCCGTACGGACCCCACTCGTCCCAGAAATCACCAGTGGGTTGCTATAAACAGTTAAGAAATCATGCGTTTCTATCAAATAACATATGAAGTTAAAAATGCAATGAAACAGAAGTAGCGGGAGATATTTTCTTCCTCATTGTGATGTACATCTGATTATAATAGATTGTATAATGAATGGGAAATGCTGAGATTAAGGATGGCTCCATACCACTTTTTCATGTCCGAAACCGACTCCGCAATCTTGAGTATCTGCTGATATCACTGCCAATCCGATACTAATATTTACCAGAACGTTTTTGTTCTTGATCAGTTTAGAATATCTATAAAACATTAACTACATACTATTTCATTATAAATAAAGAGAAAATATGGATTTTTAGTTAGTTTCTCTTCATTTGCCTGTTTCTTTTGTTCTCGTTTCCCACTAGTCATTAGTTGTCATGGACACTCATTAAATAATCACACCTGTTTGTTATTTTGTCATCATCACTGTGTATTTAAGTTCCTCTTTTTGCTCCATTCAGTTGTCCAGTATTGTTTACATGCTGTTTCGCTACCTTCTTCGCACCTGTGGGTAACCTGAGTTTGTTTTACTTAATAAAAACTTTTGTTTTGGAACCTTTTGTATCTTTAATGTTACAGAATACTGGACCTGAAAAGTGAAGTCAATAACCATAAACATAGCTCCAATGGGGAGATTTTCCAAGCCCAACGGGGCTATGATTTTAATTTTCCAAGGAGGAAGAGACCTGGAAGAGTACTGGAAGGAGTTAATTAATGCCAGCCACCTCGCCGTCTGCAATGACATCATGCTCATGGAGGGATTTTGGATAGGTCTGGACTACTAGTGGTGATGCCTCAGGGAAACTCCTGCTGGACACAGGCCGAGTACATCAGCTACGCCCTGTGGGTCGACATATCTTCTTTTGCAGTGGATGAAGTAGAAGAGGATCCCACCGCCAGCATTCAGCCCCACTCAACATCCGTCACCACCCCAGAGCCAGGCCCAGCTCCCACTGTGGATAAGGAGCTGGAGAATCAGCTGATTCCCACCACAGAGATCGAGCCTGAGCCAATGCCTGCTATGGAGCTAGAGCCAGAAGCCACATCCATCCCAGAGGAGTAGTCCGAGGTCCCGGCTGACCAGGTGTGTGAGCCGGCCATGACATCCGCAAAAGTGGGGGTTTTGGTGGACCTGGATTCAAAGGAATGGATGATAGACTTGGAAGCAGAGGTAGTGCTTCCCAGCGTTCCCACCCACGAACCTTCTCTGCTGCTGGTCCCTTCCTGCACAAATGTATGTCTGTCATGTATGTTTGTCACCTCTGTCTTCATTATCGCCGCTGGTCCCATCCAGCTCGGAATCTTCTATGCCTTCATCGCTGCTGGTCCTGTCCAGCCCTAGTTCATCGTCGCCACCAGTCTCAACCATCAGAGTGTTCTTCGTTGCCAGCAATTCCCTCAGCTCTGCCACTGCTGACTCCAGCCCTGACATGCAGCCCTAATCTGCTTTGGGGCTTCCTGTCCCCAGCCCTGCCCTGGCATGAGGAGTCCTGGCCTCTGCCTGTCAACCAATCAGCTCTGCCCTGGTTCCTCGCCCTCTCGGCTCCACCTGGGACCATCGTCCCTTTAGCTCCACCAGGCTCCTTCGTCCCACCGGCTCCATCTTGATCAGTCATCACTCTACCCTCACCATGGACTTCCGGCCTTCGGCTGCGCCTCATCCCTCCACCCCTGTGGCTCCATCAGGTTTCTTCCTTCCCCCTGACTCTGCCTCTGTTCTCACTTACACCAGCATTGCCTCAGTCCTCCAGCACCCTGGCTCCACTTTAGCTGTTCGTCACTGGGACTCCGCCTTGGCCTTCCAGTCCTTCCATGTCAGCAGGTCTCTCTGTCCCACAGACTCCGCCTGGGCCTCTACATTTCCAGGTGTCATCGCTGTTAGTTGGTGCTCCAACTACCACCTTGGCCCCTCCCTCCATCACTGCTGCCCTGGATTGCCTCCCTCATAGCTGTCTCCTGGTTCGCTTTGAGATCTCGTCGGCCATCTGTTCCCTGGATCCTACCACCATCCACGCCTCCATGGGTCCTTCCACTGTCATTTCCTGCATGGCTACTCCCACCGTCAACTCCTCCGTGGGTTCATCCCCCATCCTCAACTCCATGGCTTCTTCGGCCATCTGCTCCGCCCTGTTTCCGCCCACCTGTTCGCCTATCAGTTTCCAGCGCCTCGCCAGACCCTCGTCCACCCATCCAGAACCTTCCCAGGTGGGGCCATTCTATCACGATCTGTGTTTACTTTCATTCTCTTGAACTTTTAGTTTGTTTCTCTTCAGCTACCTGTTTCCTTTGTTCTAGTTTCCCACTAGTCATTAGTTGTCATGGACACTGATTAAATCATCACACCTGTTATTTTGTCATCATCACTGCATATTTAAGTTCCTCTTTCTGCTCCATTCAGTTTTCCAGTATTGTCGTGTCTATATGCTGTAATCATGGCCTTCTTCATACCTGTGTTTTGATGTTTCCCTAGTTTGTTTGTCTGTTATCGTCGATGTTAAGTGTTTCTGTTATCTGCTGAGTTTTAGAGGGTGGATATTAATAAAGACTGTTTTGATTTTCTATTCCTTCGTCCAGTGTGTCTCTACAGCACCCACACGTGACATTAAGTGTATATCTGGTAAAATCATGATTTTAAAAGAAGAAAAGTAGATGAGGTTTGTTCTCTCACACCATGTACTGGTTACACGTCTCTGTTTCAGGTTTCGTAGCTGTAATGTACATTTCATGGTGAAGCTAGTGTAATTTATTGGTTGTAGTGTACTGCAGTATTTCACTCACCATAAAAACAGAAGCCAGTAACAGCTGCAGACAGACCACAACCGACAGCATCCTGATCGCTCCTGATGAATCCTCACTGATGCAGCACTATGGTACAGCACACAGCAGATATGATGAAAAGACAACACCTGCGCCACACAATATTATGCCCACATGACACGTGTAGAACATACCTGCTTTGTGCCAATTCAATGCTCACACACCCAACGTCCTGCAACAGACAAAGGTGTGTGTTAGTTTTCTGTTGATTTGGAAAAGCCCCTGAAGCTGTGCATGCTCAAACAGACAAGACACATCACCTCATCTGAAAACATTAATTATGAAGAAAAAAAAAAAAACATTAGTAGGAACGCCTGCCAAACATCCTCTTCAAATATCATTTGACATTTGCACAAAAAACAAAAAACAAAACAGGGCATCAAACACTAAACGACACACTTCCGAACTTTCAAGTCATTCCAAACACAAAAATTCACACAGAAACAAATGAAAACATGTGCTCTAAAATTGGCTCAAAATATCAGACATGTTTGACATCCTCCAACTGAACTGATTCAGTCTGAAGTAAATAAAACAATCAAACAAACAAAAAATCTGTGCCTGTCATACACACATTTTTCTGTGATATTAGTCAACTCAGATTTCCCAAAATATGTATAATGCCTCAGAAATTTGGCAACTAGTGTTGACTCAACCAGACTGTGTACTCTTAAAGGTTCTTTACTGGCATTGATGGTTCCATGAAGAACCTTTCTATTGCACAAAAGGTTCTTTAAGGTGGAATAAGGTTCTTCCGATTATTAAGATGTTCTTCACACTAAGAAAAAAATGGTTCTTTTAAGAACTGCTCACAGAAAGGTTCTTTGAAGAACCAAAAAACAGTTCTTCTAATGGCCAATGTTGGGCTGTCGGTGAGCGTCTGTCAGGCTAGTTTTTGCAGTGTGCTCCACACGTCGGCTGTAGTCGGGCTGCCGGTGAGGGAGATCACTCTGATTAACTGTTCAGTTTAGCAAATGAGTCAGTGCATGAGAATAAAAATCAAAGTGATGACAGCGAGCAAAGAAGTCAAGATGGTACAGACAGAAGGCTGTTCTAATTTTATGTCATCAGTTCAATACGCAAATATTTTCATAACACCCTGGAATGAAGAAAGTGATCAGCATGACTGATATTCAAAATGGTAAGCAAGCGCTGTTTGAATGATGAATATAAACTATTGATACCTGCTGATATACAGTTATTTCCTTTCATGCAGGTGCAGAACGCACATGCTAGTTGGTTATCGACTGTAGTCTTTGCAGTGTGTTCAAACACAGCTTTATGGCTTTCATCAACACTATAGTTCTTTGACGTTGGTTTGGTGTTTCTTTCTGAACCTATATTTTTAAGATTGTAAATCATCCTGGCAAAAGTCGCATACTGTATTCCAGTCTTTAGAATGACTTTAAAATTCATATTCAAATACTGATTAGAACTGAAGTAGCAAACAGGATACTGTTTTGATGGATGCATCACTTATTTTGGAACGGTTGTACATCAGATTGCATGATGCACGTCATGACCAAGCCTTAGGTCCCAATAACCTTGTAGTACACAGAAGCACTTTCATGACTGTGATGCACAATTTTCGACACTGCCAGAATTTCAGAGGCTAAGATTTATTGAGATCGCAAATAAAATGAACATCACACCCAGTGCAAAGACCCAAAATCTGCCTCAGGTGGCCAACCATAGCTTCAACTCAACTTTAGTTTAGTTTCAGTTGAGAAAAAATATTACTCTACATATCAAAATCACAAGTGTGATGAATTTCTTTACATTGCAATTCAGGACCTAAATTTCTAAAATTCAAATCCCAATTCATCATCATCCTGTGTTCACTTCAAACCCACATGCCAGTTCATAATGTCTGAATGTGTGTGATGTTGCAGTGATGTGGTTTGTGTGTGGCACAGGAAATGACCGGACCTGTCATCTGGGGCGGCCAACAGTGAAAGCTCTTCAATATCCACCAATGTACGTTAAACTTCTGAGTAATTAAGCAACAAATCATGTTCTATCAGTCTGAAACAAGCTACAAATGATCTTTATTGTAAGAAACGGCTGTTCTGCTGCCTGTCTGAGCATGCTGCCATCTGCTAAGATGAGACTTTCTGAAGTGAGAAGAAGACTATAGGTGATTTTGAGCCCACAGATAAAAACTTTACTTATGTAATCTCTCCCATTAACACAGCATACAGTCATCACATATTGCCAAAACATGCAACTACAAATATACCAAGACTATAAATCTGACAAGAAGCCAGTTTATGACTGTCAGGATGATATGCATCTAAAACCAAACAGCATGTTAATCAAATAATGTTGTTAATTAAATTACACGAGACTATTTAAGTAACTGTAAAGGGTGATTAAAATATTGCTACATAACAAAAACGGTTATAAAGTATATATATATATATATATATATATATATATATATATATATATATATATATATATATATATTGATTAATCTGAACTTGCTTTGTTTCATTTAATGTCATCCGTTGCTCTTTTACCGTTTACTTTCATTTCAGTGTTTCTACGTTTTTGTTCTTTTTTCTTTAAAAATTGCATCCAATGACGGCATTCATCCAGATGAAGAAAACTGCTAAGACTCTTTTTAACAAATAATCCAGCCCCAGTTAAACACATTAACCCTCATCAGAGATCAAACTATCACTCAACAGGGTTTGATGCTCATGTTTCAGCGAGAACGTCAAAAACTTTTAGTCTCACACAGAAACACACTGAAAGAAATGAACATTAGCAAAGTCACACACATATAACTCACTTTTTTCCCGGATGTCGAAAGAAAACAGAGCTGATGTTCGCATCTCACGGTGATGAATCTGCTCTCTGAGCTCTCCTGTTCCCTCTGAGGCGCGTGAGAGAAGACTGGTGTTAAATGTCCACAGTGCGTCACACACACACACACACACACACACACACACACACCAGCACTGAGAAAAGAGTGGGAAAATCTCCCCTAACAAAAATACCAAGATAACTATTAATAGCATACCTTACAACTTCTGATTAAATGTATTATTATTATTATTCTGAGGCTGAAATTGTAGCTTCTAATAAAGGTGCTTCTAATTTAATAATAACAGCTCCAAACGTTTTACAAAACACACATTGATCTCTGCACCACTTCATGTTATACTGATAAATATCTAATGAATTGAACTTACACTGGAAAGTTTTCCTCTACATCTCACATGAGTTCCTGAACATGATGAATACACCACCATATCAAAAATAACAATGTATAGTGAGATGTTTACAAAATATACAACTCATTACTTTCACAAATAGCTAACTGCAATGGCATTTCAAAAATATGTTGAGGCATGAATGTGTTGCTGACATATATAACAAATACGTCATGAAAAGAATATTTTTTAATTTATATTTATATTTTGACATATCATATTTTTGTTTATTTAAATGCAGATGTAACTCCAGAAACAGTGCAGTGTGTACGTGCCCGCTGGTCCCCGAACCCGTTCATACAGACAGTATTGGAGCCAGTACTGTAAAGACATGATGGAGATTTCTGTAGTCACATCATTACTTCAACAGGCGGCGATAAGTGACTTTCTTTATGAGCGAGTCATTGAATCATTCGCTCACGCTATTCGTTAAAAAACAATGAAACTTTCCTGTGTGTTAATCGGAGAGGACTGTTTTTTCATCCCGTTTGAAGTCCACATATTCCCTATTTACTTTGTTAGTGCATTACTAGTCTTGTGGTGAAAATGAATCCATGCAAATTAATAAGACAAAACATTTTATGCAATTTAAGAAGATGATTCAAAATGATTAAACAACAACCTCCTCTATTGTTTTCAGTTTCGCTAGGTTACTTTTTAATACTTAAAGTTGTACATTTTACTTTCACTCATGTTTTTTGAACAGATATGTGTTTTTGAGTAAAATGCTTGTTTAATTGAAATTTATTATTAATATTCAAGTCTAGTTTTCAGTAATGGTTAAACTTCTAGGACTGCATATTTAGCCTTTATTTAAACAAAAAAGGAGATGATCTAATAATTAATTGTCATTATTCTGTGTAATCAGGATGCATTTGCCTTGTTGGACTCTTGCTGCACCCTCTAGCTTCAAGAGCTGGTATTGACAGGATTTACCTTTGTCGTAATCTCATTTACACTCTGATCAGCTCAATGACAAACTGCCGAGGCAGAAAAGCATCATGAAATCATCCATGCACCATGATTTAATGTTAGAATGGGGTTCCTTTTGGTTTATCTCACTACGGCTCATGGGAATGGCATTAGTGATTAATTTCAGACATGATCCTGTGATAAAGGCATGGGGTGAAGGAACATTTTAGCCACAGAGAAACTACATTTCTGTCAATTTACATACAAAATATGTTTGTTTGGGGTTTTTTTCTCAATATAATGTTTTTAATCAGAGGACCTTTTTCAGTTTCGTTGAAATGACAATCACACATTAACACTAAACATTAAAAATAATGTTGAAATTTTTAAAGGTAAATACATGTTTTCATGCAATGACATTGTTCACACTGCATAAACCAGCATATGCAGAGAATCATCAGAGAAGCACGCTAGCATTAGAAATCATAACACACATCACAGCTTCATAACACTAGTCATATCACAGCAAGACTGTGGGTTTTATTCAATGACATCCAGGGTGGTATACAAATGTTTCCCCACAATGCTCTGCAGGCTATGTAGTCTACACTATAGCGTAATTACTTAATTTTCCAGTGTATGAGGACGGTACAAAGAGATTGGTGGTTTCCGAAGAATTCGTGTATGGACGTAGTAAGGTATGGGTCTTTGAAAAATGACGATCCAAAAGTGATATGATGAAATGACACACAATTAAATCCACATGTTAACATAAAACGATGATTTATACCAATATTTTACAAATTGCTGAATCAAATTGGAAGGCATTTTTAATGTGAAACCACAGTGTAAATAGAGAATTACTGTGTTAAAGAAAATAAAGTGGACTTTAAAAAAGGTAGGGCTTGGGAACAGGCAAATTACTGGCCCTGGTTTATTAGGCTTAGGACTTAAAAAAAAAAAAAAAAAAAAACATATTGCATATTGTGAAAGGGCCCAAAAAGGCATTAGAGAAACATCTATTTTTTTTCTCTTTAATAGAGGAGTTACTTGTGTAATGTTTAGAGTATAGGACGAGGAAACAATAATTCAAGGTGAAGTCATTCAAAGTCATTTTGAAAATCAATGCAGAAGGCAAAGCTTGATCTAGTCATTTTTCTAAACCGATTACCTGGAATGGGATATTTTTGGATATAATCTTTGTAACTATACAGGGCACCAATACCCATGTTGGCGCAATCTATACTCTAACCACCAGGGTTCAAAAGAGAGCGTTTCCATGACTATTTCAAAAACACTGACCTTGCATGTACAGTCTCCCGCAGTGATTTTACATTTGATTAGATAATCCTAGATAATGTAGTCTGACCATGTGTTCAGGCATTAATCAACTACAGTGTGATTTTACTTTGCTAAATCACAGTGTCATTGTCACAGTTCCACAACCACAACTAACTTCACATTTCAAATACGGACAGCTAAGTATTCTAGTACCAAGGCTTTGTTTTGACCCATGTCCCTTTTTCAACCATAATAATCTGCAGTTTTGTCCATCTTTCATTGCATTGAAACCAAACATTTACAGGGTGAACTCAAGTACAGCATCAACATCAGTATTGGCATATTTTACATTGATTCACTCCTTGGCCTAAAACACCCCCAGCAGGAGCACACAGTGTGTAATCATTACAAATACGTTTCCACATCCACGTAGTTTTCTTCGCTTTTTTGTAACAGGTCTCTGCAATTAATAATATTCCCAATAACGTGCCACAACGTTGGGTCACCAGGTCGATTTTTGTCTTTCAGAGTTGTCGGCTGAGCTTCTGGGCTTGCCTCTCCTTTGCGTCGAAAGCGTACTTGGTGTCCTGCAACTGTTCGATGATTTCTTTAGCCTCCTTCATGTCCTGCGCCAGCTGGTTGTACTTCTCGGCGAGCTCCTGGTTCTCCCGACGGAGCTCCACTACTAGCTGGCTCAGCTCCTCACTCTGCCGGCCGCAGTGCAGCTTCAGCTGCTCCATCTCCACGAGGGTCACCTCCATGCGCTTCACCAGACCTTCTAGTTTTTCCTTCGACATGGTTGTGAGTAGAAGGTGCAGGACTAAGTTGCAGAGTGTAAGAGTGGCTGTGTCCTTGGTGCCTGCGATGTGACTCGGGATACGTGTCCCAACTAATCACTTATGGCCTAATCCTTCAGCGCCGGCTTGTCTTGCGTGTCATAGGACACTCCCTCACACTTCTGGTAATCCCCTTAGAGGAGCTATCCTTAGCCACATCTCCTGTAGTCTTGGTGGTCTAAGTGCTCAAGACTCACCTCAAGAGATTAGAATGTCTTACACCCTTGCATGGCCTCAAGTAAGCCAGCTTAATACCTTACCGGGAAATCAATGGACAGGCTATCAAAACAATGAGTGATCAAATTTAGCTCTGCTTCCTCACACTGGCATAAATAAATTTCTTTTAAAGATCAAACTGAATTGAACCAACTACAAGATTGATGTAAGGTATTCTGGGTGGTTGCTCATTGGCTCAAACTCAAAAGAGTACATCCCTCATTCTCTGTGATGTTCTAGCATCTCATTTCATATTTTCAGATGCTTGAAATTATTTACATTGCCTTCAAGGTATACTGTACATCTCATCAATGCATTCCATGGGAATCAAGCCCACAACCCTGCTGTTGCTAGAACCATGTGTGGCAAGCAGGACAAGCGATGACAGTGAAGGTTTTGTTTACTTTTGTTTTCTGTTTGTTTATTTTATATGATTAAAGTTATTGTTGAACATTCACAAGGGGCGATGGGGATGTGTAACAAGCAGGACAAGGCTGAGGGCAGTGAGAACGGCATGAAGCCGATGGCATGATTGATAATGAGTGCCACCTGCGCGCTGCACCGGTCTCGTATCTCACAGAGGAGCCCTGAAGCATAAAAGGAGGAGCAACAGCAGTGAAGGGCGAGAGAGGACCAGGCCTGGGGCCTGTTTCATAAAACAAGTTTACCAAATAATACAGGTTTATTTCAGTAAGTCTGATTTATTGTCAGTTGATTTGGTTCAAAATAATCAGACTAACTGAAATAAGCCTAGCTTATTTGATAAACTTGTTTTATGAAACAGTCCCCTGAAATATTTTACGCTATGTTTTATGTTTTTGTTTATGTGTGTGTGTCAGTCATCCATGAGGGACTGCCACATTTACTTTTGTTTTGTGTTTGTTTTATATGATTAAAGTTATTGTTGAAAGTTTGCCGGTTCCCAACTCCTTCTTCCCTGGGCCAACTTCCAGCAGTTTAGCTCTAGTCCCAATTAAACCCAGATGAACCAGCTAATCAAATGAAGTGACATGTAAAGGCCAATACTTGGAACCCATTCTTGGAATTTGTCCACTGCATTTAACCTATCCAAATTAGTGCACAGGAGCAATGGGCAGCAATTTTGCTGTGGCACCAGGAATGACTTGGGTGCCTAGGTGCCTTTCTGCCAATACTGAGAATCGAACCTGCAACTTTCGGGTTACCAGTCTAACTCTCAAACCACAACTGCCCCAAAGTCTTCAGGATCTTCCAGGCAGATGTGTTTGAGCTAAACTCTGCAGGAAAAAGGCCCTCCTGAAGCCGGATTGGACACGCCTGACCAACAGAAACATGTTTGGCTTAGATCAGGGCTCTTCAACTCCAACCCTGGAGGAGCATCCTTCTGAGTTTAGCTCTAACCCCAACTAAACACACCTGATCAATCAAGATGTTAAGAACTAGCAAATTACAGACAGATGGGTTAAATTGAGATTAGTACACAAGTCTGCCAGACGCTGGCCCTCCAGGACTGGATTTGAAGAGCCCTGGCTTAGGTCCTTCATTCATTGCAAATCAGCCATTTTATTGTCCACCAGGGAAAACTCACAAGTCTGAGAGCAATTTGAGGTATCACATATGCTTCAGTGTTTCTGCTTAAAACATGAGTTACAATAGCATCAGTGACGTGTCAGTACCTGATGTGTTTTTGTAAAAATAATCTCTGTTGATTTGATGAACAAGATAATTGTCGACTTCAGGTGAAGGCTGAGGTGGAACGTGAAGGCTCAGCTTGATGCAAATCACCAAGGTCCAATCACAAAGGAGAGTGCATGCCATGCCAAGCGGTTCCCAGGGAAACTACTACTACCTCCAGAGTTTCAGGCAACATGCCAGTTCCAAAGGGTCAGGGACTCGGTAAAGGGGACAACAGTCCTACAATATTCTGGAATTTCTGAAATGTTCCCACCATTTTCAGGCCCTTCGGCATCAGGGAGACTGAACAAAAGGTCAAAAACAATGAGCCCCACAGTGATACACAATCACATGAGATTAGTCACACACACAATGTCCTCAATATTGGAGAGTTCAGATAAACCTTACATCAGAACTACTACAGGTAAACAAATGTGTTAGGTAACATTGGGTTAAATACTCTTTCATGCACCATTGTACTGAATTGATGGTAACAAATTAATATAAAAACATAGAAGTGGTTCACAAGTTTGTCCTGCAAACGTCTTCTAAAAGCAGTATGCTCTTCGGTCAACAAAAGGCGTTGCAGGAATACTATATTTTCTTTTGGTGGCCTTGCACTAGAAATTCATAGTCACTTTTTTGACTGCCTCCAAATGTGATGTGAATGATTGGATCACAAAACTGTTTGAACAGCCCATTTACATGATATTTACTGTATACTCAGAGGCCGCTTTTCCACTGTCGGGCCAGTGCGAGCCAGGGTTAACAACGTGTCGGGCAGGGTCAATAGCCTCGGACCTCCAGCACCAATATCAAGTTGCGTTTCCACTGTCGGGCCAGTAAAACCCACCCTTAAATGATTAGTTCACTTCAGAATTAAAATTTCCCAGAAAATGACCAATCGTTTCTCTAGATAACACTCTTATTCCTCATCTGGGATCATGTAGAGCTCTTTGAACATTTGGACCTTCAACCCATTGAACCCTGTTGAAGTCCACTATATGGAGAAAAATCCTGTAATGTTCTTTTCGACCGAAGAAAGAAAGACATGAACATCTTGGATGACATGGGGGTGAGTAAATTATCAGGGAATTTTAATTCAGAAGTGAACTAATCCTTGACCT
Source organism: Megalobrama amblycephala (assembly GCF_018812025.1). Taxonomy (NCBI): domain Eukaryota; kingdom Metazoa; phylum Chordata; class Actinopteri; order Cypriniformes; family Xenocyprididae; genus Megalobrama; species Megalobrama amblycephala. The sequence goes on along the minus strand of NC_063048.1, from coordinate 728,155 downwards.
CACCATTTCACCAGCTGACTGAAAACTAGCTAGACAGAAGTAAACATATGATCTTTACTTAAAAACTTAAGATACCAGCATCTAGTGTTTTACAATAAAAAAAGGTTACAGTAACAGTAATTTCCATTTCACATAAAAAACAACATATTAGTCCGGTACGGGAGACCGATACAAAATAAATATACGATTGAAAATTGTTTTAAATGTCTTAAATGTTGAGGTTATCTGGTAACCTGGTATAACGTGGGATATTAGCAGTGGTGTTTGTTCATGTTCATGACCCATCCTCAAGGCCCAGTTGGCCAGCTTGGGACCTTTTAGAGGTATTCGGCAGGCCAATAACCCCTGGCCGTTGGCCTGAGGAAGCTCCGATGAGGCCTGATCAAGCCCCGGGAAGTGACAGTGGAAAAACGGCTAGTGTGTAATCAGGGCTGAAGAAAAATCAACACCACTTCAATTCTAAAACTCTTTCGACAGAAAATAATGCAGGAGTCTGAAATTTGCTCACAAGAGCAACCCCTTTATTTGTGAATCTTTCAATTTAGTTACAAAACATTTGCATTTTCTTGAAATGACAAAAGGTGTGGGTAATATGAAAGTAAAAGTCATTCATAAACCGTTTTGCTGGTAAATAAAAAAAAAAAAAAAGAAGAGAAACAAAACAAAAACACTGAAAACAAACAGCTCCTGAAATGTTGTCCAAACATGAAGGAAATTTAAGAGAAAGTTTATACATTCCAAAATTATGCTCCCAGACTTTCTAGGAGATCAAAACAGTAGCTTGGATCAGCACTTGATTTAATGCTAGAGTTAACCAGAACATATGATATCATCTGAAATGGTCGAACGGACTCTGTTGGTGTTAAAGAAAACTCAAAGCATCACAGGCACCCTCAGAAGACCAACAAAAGCCATCAATACCTACCTGTGTGCGTGCAGCCATATCATTCAGAGAGCTTTGGGTTAATGCTTGCTATATCGCAGCTGGAATTAACATAATGCCTACAGAGTGAATCCGAGATCGGGAGGACAAAGCAAGCTCTGGTCCCATTCCATACAACAGAGTTGATCAAACTCCGAATTAAGTCTTAACCACTGTCATCCACTTACGGTAATGCATTCATACATGTAAGGTGACTTTAGATGGCCTCTGCGTTTTCTCCCAACAAACAAATGTTCGGAACAAACCGAAATAATTATATATCAGGATCAGATGAGTCACTGGAGAGGCACTGTAATTAATAAAGAGTCATTCAATGCCAAAAACAGCAAATCCAGTCATGTGTCCAGAGGAAGAGGAAAGGTGTGCTAGTTTACAGGGATCACGTTCCCCGAAAGAAGGGTTCTGGGAATTAGCTGTGAGTGGAGTGCATGAGAAGTGACCTCTCTAAATGTAGAACTGATGAACAGCCAGCTGATCCATGAACGGCCGCACCAGGTTATCGGTGGCAAAGTAAAAGACCAGGCCGAAGGTAATGGAGATGGGGAGAGCTGGAAGGGCCTTTTTGAAGATCGCCAGGAGGAGAAGAGTTAGACATAAACCCTGAGGGAAAAACAAACTAAATCAGACTACTGGAAATGCGAATACAAAAGTGAGTAGGTCATTTGCATCCTGGATTAAATAATACTCCAACATCATTTGCTTTAAATTATCTAATGCTATTACATTGTTAAACTTATTGTGAACGATTCATCTGTGCATGTTATTGCACAGAAAAAAGCATCAAAATATAATAAGCAGCTCCACCTCTAAAATGACTTTATTTTTCAGATGCTTTCACTACTTTTCACAATCTAATCAATTCTCCTGGATAAAATCAAGTCCAATGTTTCTCCTCACTTCACACTCAGATGGGTTCATGTTGAGGGCATTTTCAGATCTGTAGATTGTAACAATTTTAATCCCTGTTTTGGAACAGGAAGCTCTCACAAGGCCAAAATATGTTAATGGGTCAATGACATGGCGTGCACATTTTTGTGTGTCCAAGCACATTATTTCCTTTTAAAATATTTTAATAAGTTCATGACATGCATCACTTTATTCTATAAAACCTATTTAGTTTGAATTCATTTTTAGTACATTTAAATAATACATATTAATTTATGTTTTGTTATCATAAACTCCCAAAATGTCAGGTTGTGCAACTGTCTGGACAAATGAACTGTTTAATAAAATGAAAAACTAATATTACCTAGTTTGTTAATATTCCTAATGGCATCATTTTAGGTTTGAAACCTTTCATATAAACAAATTTCATAAATATCAGTAGTTTTAAAGCTGTTGAGATGATTGAAAAACAGCTATTTGAATGTCAGGGTGGAACAACTGAACTGATGTTGATGGTCCACTGAAGTGGTTCACTTGCAATCTGTCCCAGAGTTCATATTCAAGAGGGCCTAGACAAATTAGATTTTTTTTGTTGTGTATCCTAGTGCGATTACCATGTTCATACATATGCCTAAACAAAATGAACTAAGGGAAAAAATGGGTCCAAAACAAACACTCCAAACAAGCCAGGTGTGAAAACGCCTTTAAGTGTGTAAATAATAATTTTTGGGGCCAGTGTACATGACTAGAGAAGACCTGAAATATGCCTTATTCAGTGAGTTTTCTGAGGGATACTCACGATAAGAATCGCCACAAAGCAGGCCAGCGTCGTGTTCCAGTCACCGCTGGCTGTAGCTGAAGCTTTACCCACCAGCATACTGTAGAAGATGAAATCTCCCAACCCCAGCTTCACTCCCCCTGAAACACACACACACACGTCAGAAAGTGCACAAAATCCTGCTCAAGACGGCTACAACAGGCAGTGAGGGTTTTGTTTGCAGTTAATATTATGCAACTTCAAATGATTTTCTAAAAACATCCGAAATAATAGGCAACGCAATTTAAACAATGTTTAATTTTTCATATCACATATCTCATTACAAGCACAGATATACATTTGACCCATGCTGGCAAAATGATTCAGAATGCGCACAGGATAATTTTGAGCTACAGGCAAAATAAGTCAAAAATGTCGATTTTGGTCGGATTTGAGATTTTCACAAATATTAGTTCATTAAGCCCTCGTCTAGTGATCCCAGTGCATCAAATAGCAATTAAACATCTAAAAGTATCTTTATTTGTATGTTTTCTGAGAGGAGTACCTTTCCTTTGACCATGAAAAATGCTGTTTTTCTCTGATCACTTCTGCACTCACACTTCCCTCAGCAACTTCTTCATTTAGTCCAAGTTTGGTATCGTTTTAAAGCGCAACATTCCAACTTTGTGAATGTTCATATGTTCATAGTGAATTTTAAACCAATGAAATGAGATTTTCAAACTCATGCTGATGTAAACAAATCTATCTTACTGACAGATCCGAAGCGCGCGCACAAAGACGCCTCAGATCCTGATATACACATACACACAGAATTACAGTACTTCAAAATATTGAAGTAAAATATTAGAAAAAAAGTTGAATATATATATATATATTTCTATAGATATGGGTTATGATGAGGTGTTTTGGAACCTTCACTAAACTTTAACTCGATTTTTCTCAAAATTGACTTTCAGACTCCATCGACTTCAAACAGGTGTAGCTCAGATTCCAACAAACCATTCAACATTTTGAAGGTTTTTAATAGAGAATTTGTAATAATAATTTTTGTAAATGTGCTCATTGTGACTCATTTTGTCAGCACGGGTCACATATAGTAAACAGATACATACTAGGCCTTGATTCTGTAATCCTATCATCAGCTTTATTGATTCCACAGTCTAATCTGTCCCTCACAGTTTCATAATGAACCCAAAAGATTTTTAACCTCTCATTATAACATAAAAGATCACTCACGGTGTATTTTGTGCCATCACTTTGGCAATCGAACTAAAACGAAAGTGTGATATGGCCTAGAGCGCTTATCAAATCAAAAGGCTGAATCATACGGTCTGATGCGTTTCAAAGCGAAACACAAAGTTTACTCTCATGAATCAGTGTTTTCAGCATCTCAGTTTGCAGTAAATGTCAAGTGTGTGTCTCTGCATGTCGGAGAAATTAGTGTGCCAAAGCTCTTCGCAATTGGTCGCAGAAGCTGTCTCTTAGCCTGTGACCCCAAGCAGACATTGCTAATTTTACTTACAGCACACAGTAAACATGACTCAGACACTGGGTTCTCAGCGCTGGTAAAATAAGAGTCTGATCAAATGTAATCGATCATTAAAATAACCAAATATCGGCTGATATATGGATTGGGCATTATTTTACAGCAGTGTTGTTCAGCAGTGAGCACTAGAGCATTAGCTGTGGTGTGAAGACACACACATGCTGTCAGGTCCAGTTCACACCGGACATTAACACGAACCTCAGATGTGTTTCCTCTGAATTCAGGACTATATCCATCTCTTGCTATACAAGCATGTCACTGCATGTTGATCAAACACTTGAATCAGAACTACATTTGAATGTCATCTAGGGGTGTGTGATACTGACAAAATGATATCTCCATATTGTGTGTGTTTTTGTGCTGGTGTTTTGACTGGTTTAAGCCTGTTGTTGACAGCTGACTCCATGACTCATATTCTACATATTCTGTGCAGCGAGTTAATAATTTAAAAAAATGAAGTGATACTTCAAATAAGAATCTATAATAGATCGATAGATGAGTCATTCATTCAACTGATTCATTCAAACGATTCATTCAAGAACAAAGCAAAGATCAATGTAAAGTCAATATCACATTTTCAGTCATGCTGATATTCAGGAAAACCTCACACTTGCTCATGTGATATTGAGTAACTATATCATATAGAAACATCGCACACCCCTACGTTTTGATCAGAAAGCTCATGGTCATGTGACCCTGCTGATACTCACTCTCTTCTTCGTCGTCCACAGGTGGCGGCCGTGCGGAGGGCATCTCCTGGATCTCTCGTCTGCTATCCTCAGTGGACTGCATCGGGCCGAGCTGGTGCTGCTGATGATCCACCCATGCTGGCGTGAAACCCCCATCATCCTCCGGCTGAGCTGTGGGCGCCACCGCAACTACAGGAGACAGAGAGACGCCACAGGGTTCATACGGACTGTGAGTTTAACTATTAATTTGTAGTTTGAGTTTAATACTTTTATTCAGCAAGCGTACATGAAACTGATAATCATAAATGTTTCTTGAGCAGCAAATCATCATATCAGAATGATTTCTGAAGGATCATGTGACACTGAAGACTGGAGTAATGATGCTGAAAATTCAGCTTTGATCACAGGAATAAATTATATTTTACTATATATTCACAATAATATTTCACTGTTTTTACTGTATTTTTGATCAAATAAATGCAGTGTTGGTGAGCAGAAGAGGCTCTTTCAAAACCACTAAAACAAAATAAGTTTTGAACAGTAGAATACAGTATATTTAATCAAAGAGCTCATCTTTTTAAGTCATAGATCTGAAATGAACATTTCTTCTGTCAAGCAAACAGTGTCCTCCTCCGAACACTCACCCTGGTTCTCCTGTTGAGGAACCGGATGGCTGGAATTATTCCTGGTCTCCGCAGTGTCCGCCATATTGAACAGCCACACCATGGTTGCTGACGAATCAAACGAGCGCACGAGTAAATGAGACAGTAACAACTAAAAACACTGATTTGACACAGGCTGAGAAGAAGAGGTTATCTTACAGGAGTAGATGAGAGCTGGGAAAATGGGTTCGTTCCTCTCTTGAGCCGTTTCCACCAGGATACGCAGAGGTCCTTTAGGGCACAACACTGCCAGCAGATCTACAGAAGTGAAGAAGACATGATTGAGTGTTAATTCACACCACAGGGTCAAGTCTTAGGAGCTCACAAAAAAACAATACAATAGTTCATATCTAAAAATTCTGACTTTTTTCTCAAAATTGTGATATAAACTTGCAATTACAAGAAAAAAAGTCTGAATTGTGAGACATGAAGTCCCAATTAAAAAGATAAGTTGCTATTACCCTTTTTTATTCTGTGGCAGAAACAAGTCTCCATAAATACCTGACATGACCTAAATATTATTTTATTCATGATTAAAATAATCAATATCAAAAATTGGCATTAATAACGGCATCAGTTGTGGACACACTCAAGCTCTTATGATCTCCATTTTGAGTCATTTCAGTGAACTGAGACCGGATCATTGCTGCAATCAGATCAGTCCAATTAGCGAATCACGGGTGTTGATTTTTTCAGATTGAAATAATTAGAAATTATATGTTTTTATGAAATGAGGTGTTAAAAAGTAAGATATTATGTTTTGGAATGTACAGAAGTAAGTTTCCCCAAATAATTTAATAAAGTAGGGCTGGGCGATATGGCCAAAGATTTTATCACAATATTTTTTTTCATATCATATGATATTAATATTTATCACGATATTCATTTACCATTAATGGGCAGAAATGCTTTCCACAGATCTGTTAGACTCTGAGAATGAATGCACACATGTAAACTTGTTTGTTCACAATTAAACTCCACAGAGTAGATGCTTTTTAAATCAGAGCCCCATTAAATCCTTTTTATTTTTCTCTAAATTCTGTGTTTTCCATTTCATTTTTTGGGGGATTCTGTGTTTTATGATTTAACACAAATTTATATAAACTTTAAAAATGTAATCCAGTGAAAATATAACAATTAATTTACAACAAAACTTTGCATTTTTATGATTTGTCAAATTTACTGTATAAATTTAAAACACGGATGAAAAATTATCTTGGTTGTATGATATTTTTTAGAAATAATATTATTATTATTGCTTTGAGAAGTACAGTTTAGTATACAGTAGTGATATCTTTCTGTCAATTAATTGAAGTTAAAATGTTTTGTTGTGAAGATCTTTCAGTTTCAGTGTGAATTTGACAGTAGTTTTCCTCAAATTAAAGCTCATGAAGAGACTCTCAAGCATCTCTAGAGATGAAGTTCACGTGTTCATATATAGAGACGGCAGACGATGAAAACACTGCGAGTGTCACATGATGTGTGTGTATCAGACGAAACCGTGCCGTTCATTCACACAGAGAAATCACTTACTAGCGGCATCCACTTATTTCTGCCGTGTGATTAATCCATTATATCAAGTAAAAACATCCAGAGCTCATCATCATTTTCGACATAAATTTTATCACGATCTTGATGTGATATCGTCTATCACCCAGCCCTACGGATATGTGCAGATGCTTGGAAAAAAGTAAGTAAAACTACAGTATATAACTGTAAATATGAACTCAAACAGAAGCTGTCCTCAGTGACTGACCGTAGACAGATATAGAAGCGAGGATGAGCCAGGCGGTCCACTCGGGGAGGTACTTGATGAAGACCAGAGCCATGAGAGCGCTGATCATGATCAGATACGCCTGCTGGAGCCGCAGCGGACCCTTCCAGTGGATGCAGATCATTCCCACCACACCGAAGTTCCAGATGATCAAGGCTAGCGTGAAGTAGTCCATGGCCACGTTGTACGTCTTGAACACCTCCCTGGTGTGAAGAAACACAGTGCATCTGTCATCAGAACCAACGCTTTCACGCCACAAGATGGGCTTGATCATTGTTACTACATTTGTACTGCACTTTCCTTCAATACTGTCAATAATGATAATAATACTCTTCCCACCACAGGTCCAGGGTTATTATACTTAAATAATACAAAAAACATTTCTGTTACTTGCAATAAAATTAACATTAAATGAAATAAATGATTATTTCTGCTAGTTGCTCTGTTAATTACAGCCCTAAAGCAGCAACACTCACCCCAAATAAATGAAGGAGAAGAAGAAGAGCAGGAGAAGGTTGGAGAAGAACAGCCAGGCTTGAATCACCTGCAAGAAAACACAAAAACAAATGGTGAACGCGCTCAAGACCAGCTGATGTGAAGCGTCACACAGACACGGGAGCGGACGGACCTTGTAGCATCTGTACTTGTAGAGCACCACCAGCACCAGCGTCATGACCACGATCACACTGATCATGATGGTGGCGTTCAGCATGGAGTTCAGGGCGCGCTGACCCACCGTCTCTGTGTCCTCGCGGAACGGAGTGTAGATCCTGCACACACACACACACACACACACACACACACACACACACACACACACACACACACACACACACACACGTCACTCTCAAACCTGTCCAATACACCTGACAGACTTCACAATAGCAAAAAACCTAAACCTAGCAAAAAAAACAGGTTTAACTTCAGATTAAAGTTGTGTTACACACACACACACACACACACACAGGATATGGCATAACAGGAATAATACTGTTAAAGGGTTAGTTCACCCAAAAATAAATTTTCTGTCATTAATTACTCTCCCTCATGTCGTTCCACACCCGTAAGAGCTTCGTTCATCTTCAGAACACAAATTAAGATATTTTTGATGAAATCCGAGAGGTATATGACTCATAGACAGCAATATAATCAACATTTTCAAGGTCCAGAAAGGTACTAAAGACATCGTTAAAACAGTCATGTGACTGCAGTGGTTCAATCTTAATGTTATGAAGAGACGAGAATACTTTTTGTGCGCAAAAACAAAACAAAAATAACCACTTTATTCAACAATCTCTTCTCTTTCCTCTCATTATCTTACGCAGGTGACGCAGTGAAGCTTCCGTGTTTACGTCTGAATGCCGGCTCATTATTGGCCAAAGCTGATCATGTGATCAGCACAACGCATGCGTGTGATGCTGACGCAGGAGCCGGCCAATAATGAGTCGGCGTTCTGACGATGAACCTGGAAGCGCTGGACGTAAACAACGTATGAAAATGACACAGAAGAGATTGTTGAATAAAGTTATTTTTGTTTTGTTTTTGTGCACAAAACCATATTCTCGTCTCTTCATAACATTAAGGTTGATCCACTGCAGTCACATGACTGTTTTAACAATGTCTTTAGTTCCTTTCTGGACCTTGAAAGTGTTGATTATAGATATTGAGTCATATACCTCTCGGATTTCATCAAAAATATCTTAATTTGTGTTCTGAAGAATGAAGAATGAATGAAAGTCTTATGGGTGTGGAACGACATGAGGGAGAGTAATTAATGACAGAAATTACAGTTTTGCATGAACTAACCCTTTAAATTGTACCAAAATATTATTTGCATTTATTAACTATAGTATGCATTTACATTTATGCTGATTTAAATGCTAGTATGTGTCAGCATGTTATTCATACTGATAATAAATCTAGTGATAATCACTATTGATAACTCAAAAATAAATAAATAATTGCTTAATTATAAAAAAACATTAATTATGCTAAATATTACAATGCAAAAAGTGTTTTTGGTTCATAAAGAAAGATCTCAACTGATGAGATAAAATTATCACACTGAGTAAAATCTAATGGTTATGAGAAACGTAGATTTACAGTAATGAGGGGTCATTAGCGCTGCCTGGAGGACAGTCACTGTAACTGCATCGCTGGACACACTGACCTGCTTCAAATGATTCTTCTCTCATACACACTGATGATTTAAACTACTGCACACATGATGACTGTACGGGGCAACAGACTGAAATATGGTGTGTGGGAAATGGATACAAAATGGTGCCAGAGCAACTGGATCATTTCAGAACAAACAGTTGGATCTGAAGAACATATGAATGATGGTGTTTACTGTGTAAAAAAGCTCTGATCTTCTGAAGATGAGGCTCAGCCCCTCCTTCAGTGCAGATACGGGAGTGTTATTCAGACATTTCATCATCAGACAGATAAAAACATTAAGTCAGATGTTTAATATTTGGTGTTTCCTCCAGCAGGAGTTCTTCTCTATATCAGTGTCAGTGTTTCTGAACTTTTTCTTCACAATATTCCTCATTTGAATAATTCATGCGCAGAATAAAGGGGCGGGGCCTGGTTGAGTTAGTTGAAACTGGCGGTTATGGTAAGGGGCGGGACATTTCCCAAACACCAATCACAACACACTGCTCCAGCCGACCAATCAGAGCACATTGTGCTTTTCAGAAGGAGGGGCTTCATAGAGACAGGAAGTAAACAGAGCGTTACTGACAGACTGGGAAGAGAGGAGCTGAACAATGGAGAATATGAGGAAAATAATCAACATTCAATCTAGTAGAGCACAAAAACAACATCAAGAGTGTAATATGAAGATCTGATTCCAGAGATGATACTCACAGCTGCTGCCCGTCCTTTTGCGTGTAGAAGCTGACGGATTTGATCGTCGCCACCACCACCACCATACACAGCGTGACGGGGATAAACAGCATGATCACATGTTTAGCTCCATATTTGAGAGTCAGTTCCTCGTCCTCGTCTTCCTCGGCGTCTGTGACCACCTGTGGGGGTCGTGCGGTGGGCGGCTGTCCGTTGAGCTCCACCTCGTTCCGGCCGGGAGCCGCCGTGCTGCCCGTCTCGGTGTGCCGGTTGATCTCCGCTCCGTCATGTGACTGCAGAGAGAGAGAGAACAGAACGTGTGGCTTCATTCACAAAAGTGTGTCGGTGAGATGGTTCATAAAGAGTCTGCGTTAATTTGATCAAAAATACAGTAAAACAGTGAAATATTATTCCAGTGTAAATCAGCTGTTTTCTATGTGAATATATAGTAAAGTGTAATTTATTCCTGAATTTTCAGCATCATTACTCCAGTCTTCAGTGTCACATGATCCTTCAGAAATCATTCTGATATGATGATTTGATGCTCAAGAAACATTTATGATTATTATCAGTGTTGAAAACAGTTCATATTTTTGTGTAAATTATGATCCATTTTATTTTTCAGGATACTTTAATGAATATAAAAGTTCAAAAGAACAGCATTTATTTGAAATATAAATCTTTTGTATCATAAATCAGTCTTCTTTTTCTGTGACAACAAGAACTCTGAACCTTCAAATACAATAAAACAATATTAGATGATAAAATGTATGAAGTAAACAAATGATTCAAACTGATTACAGTGCAAAAGAACAACTATAAAGAATCAATCAGTCTAGAACATGTTTTTGTGTAAACAAATGTTGAACACCGCAGCTCTAGAAAGTGCCTCCAACAAACGTCTTTCAAAGATGTCAAGCCATGAATGAACGTGTGGAAAGAAAGGACATTAACATCAAGAAAAGGAACAATGTTATCTGTGGACTCCTTTCATCACGTGAGCGCCGCCTCGTCCCGGAGAGAGTGCCAGAGTTTCCAGCTGTGATTACTGGAGTCAGATAAGACGAGCGACGCCCGCAGCTACAAACACTGATGAATACCTCCGTGTCACATGGGTGCGGTGCGCTCTTACACAACCTCTCTGAACACTCCTCTTCCCATCTACGGCCTTATCATGAGGAAACGCTCTCGATGCGCCAGCGCGATGGTCAAAGGGCCGTTTCTCCACTCTAATGAACCGACACTGACCCTTACATCTCAAGATCTGATCTCTTACTCTGTGAGGTTTTCAGCTGATGAATGAACAAAACTTCACTAAACATTATTAATCCAATAATCACAATAAGATTGGTTGCTTTTGGTTTGAAAAGGTCTCAACTTTCATATTCTGTCAGACAAAATTCAAACAATAACATCCATATTCCCATTTTATGTGTTTTTATGACAGCCAGTTTAAATATTTACTTTTTAAAAATCAAACTGGATTAAAAACATGACTGTGTCATTAAAAAGTTATTATTGGGTCATTGACGAATAAGGTTTGTAAAAGTGTAAAAACATAATGGAGATATAATTCATTTTGAAGTTTCATTAAATGGTTTTTATAATCAATTAACACTGATTTTGTCATTTTTTACAAGATGGACAAAATTTGTCTCAAAAAAGTCATTCAGTTTAACCAAAATTTCAGTTTTACCGAATGACGATATTTTCAAACAATGATAACAAGCTGATATCTAACAAAAGGACAATCAAACATTTTATATTTAATACAAGTTTTTAAAATATCACATCATTTTCCATGTTTTATAGCGGTTGCACCGAATGACCTGATGTTTCGGGACATGCGTATGATCAAGAGAAAACATGAATTCATCAAATAGTTAAGAGAGAGTTAGTTACTTTGCTTCATGACCATGTGATCCTGTGCAGGTGTCTGAATGATGTCACATCCTGTCACATGATATTGACCGCATGACTCGATCCAAAATGGTCCCTTTATATCGGTTACTCCGAATGACATCAATGAAATTAATTTTTCCGGACATTCTTTCTCATAACAAAGCAACGACTTCTACACATAATTTTAATATCATTTTGCACTATGTTGATATATGATGTTATAAAATCATGCCAGAATAAAAAATATATACATTTATTACATTTTAAGATATTTTAATCACAAATGAACGGTTGGACAGTTAAACGAACGACCTTTTGACACTTCAAAATCTTTAAAATACCTTTATATGAAGCAAAATATAATTAAAACCTTTTGGATTCAATAAAAGAGATCTAGTTGTGCTACCTTACATAGTTTGGATGTCATATATTTGTTTTTTATTATTATTAAGGCCTTTGTCACTGACCCTATTATAAGAACTACATTATGTGAAATGTAAGTGTTTGAATACACCAGCTGTTAATTTTAAACTTTAATATTACAGTAATGTAGTTTACAGCTTTAGCTGAGAGATTTCCACCTGTACTCCACATCTGCTGTACCTGATATATTCAATCAATCAATTAAATTGAGATTGAAACTGAATCGAACTGAAATTAAATTGAGTCATGAGATTGGTGTCCTACTAATAAATATTAAAAAGAACTAATCTACATATAACATTTACTTCTCCAATCCCTAAAATACATAATAATATGTGAGTATGTGAGTATATATTATATATATTACAGTACAGTCCAAAAGTTTGGAACCACTAAGATTTTTAATGTTTTTAAAAGAAGTTTCGTCTGCTCACCAAGGCTACATTTATTTAATTAAAAATACAGTAAAAAACTGTAATATTGTGAAATATTATTACAATTTAAAATAACTGTGTACTATTTAAATATATTTGACAAAGTAATTTATTCCTGTGATCAAAGCTGAATTTTCAGCATCGTTACTCCAGTCTTCAGTGTCACATGATCCTTCAGAAATCATTCTAATATGATGATTTGCTGCTCAATAAACATTTATGATTATTTTCAATGTTGAAAACAGTTGTGTACTTTTTTTTTCAGGATTCCTTGATGAATAGAAAGTTCAAAAGAACAGCATTTATCTGAAATACAAAGCTTCTGTAGCATTATACACTACCGTTCAAAAGTTTGGGGTCAGTAAGAATTTTTATTTTTATTTTTTTGAAAAGAAATTAAAGAAATGAATACTTTTATTCAGCAAGGATGCATTAAATCAATCAAAAGTGGCAGTAAAGACATTTATAATGTTACAAAAGATTAGATTTCAGATAAACACTGTTCTTTTGAACTTTCTATTCATCAAATAATCCTGAAAAAAAATATTGTACACGAATATTTTGTACAATTGTGCACATTAAATGTTTCTTGAGCAGCAGATCAGCATATTAGAATGATTTCTGAAGGATCATGTGACACTGAAGACTGGAGTAATGATGCTGAAAATTCAGCTTTGATCACAGGAATAAATTACTTTGTCAAATATATTCAAATAGAAAACAGTTATTTTAAATTGTAATAATATTTCACAATATTACTGTTTTTACTGTATTTTTAATTAAATAAATGTAGCCTTGGTGAGCAGACGAAACTTCTTTTAAAAACATTAAAAATCTTAGTGGTTCCAAACTTTTGGACTGTACTGATATATATATATATATATATATATACACACAGACTTTACGTTAGATGAGATTAATGGATTTGACATTTGAAACAATGCCATAATCAAAGATGAAGCTGGATAATCAGACTTACCACATTATTGACGGGATTTTCCACATGATCAGCCATGGATGCAGTGAAGAGACCCAGAGATCATAGAAACAGCTCACCTCTGCACTGACACACAATAACAACATCATCATAATGTGAAGATGATAACTGAGGTGAATGAACATCTCACTGATTATCACCCTGATGACTCACTGTTTCAGATGGACATATTATTCAGCTTTAATAAATATAACATCAATATATATATATCTCAGGACCACCCTGTTATTCACACAACACAAGAGCACACAGAATCAGTTGTGTGTGTCTCGGGCTGTTATCAGGGGTTTGATTGAACCACACAGTTTCCTCAGATGTCACTCTGCGGACACACGGTTTCCTCTTCAGATGGAGGAACACAGATCAGACTGAAGAAGAAGGTTTGAAACATGATCGAGCAGCGCTTAATGTCATAATGTTAGCTCGAGGCTAGCTAGCGCTTCTGATAGCTCGATTCTCTGCTGTTGAGCCGATAAATCACACTAATAAGGTCTAAGATAACACTTCACAACTACAAGAAAACAGCCCTACAGTCATACACCACTTTATGGAAAATTAACAAACGGAACTGTTGAAATAACATGATTTCTAGATGAATGTCTGACAAACCTGGAGTCTGAATTCACTCTGATAAAAGCCCGACACTGTGAAGCGAGACACGACCCGACAGAGGCGAAACTGTGAGGCTTTCAAAATAAGAGTCTCGTTCCGCACACGTTATTAAAGGGTTAGTTCACCCACAAATTAAGATATTTTTGTTGAAATCCGATGGCTCAGTGAGGCCTGCATGGACAGCAATGCCATTTAATCTCTCAAGATCCATTAATGTACTAAAAACATATTTAAATCAGTTCATGTGAGTACAGTGGTTCAATATTAATATTATAAAGCCACGAGAATATTTTTGGTGCACCAAAAAAACAAAATAACGACTTATATAGTGATGGCCGATTTCAAAACACTGCTTCAGGAAGATTCGGAGCGTTATGAATCTTTTGTGTCGAATCATGATTCGGATCGCGTGTCAAACCGCCAAACTGCTGAAATCATGTGACTTTGGCGCTCCGAACCGCTGATTCGACACACTGATTCATTTATGATATGATTTATGATTAATCGGCCATCGCTATATAAGTCATTATTTTGTGTTTTTGGCGCACCAAAAATATTCTCGTGGCTTTATAATATTAATATTGAACCACTGTACTCACATGAACTGATTTAAATATGTTTTTAGTACATTAATGGATCTTGAGAGAGGAAATGGCATTGCTGTCCATGCAGGCCTCACTGAGCCATCGGATTTCATCAAAAATATCTTAATTTGTGTTCTGAAGATGAACGAAGGTCTTACGGGTGTGGAACGACATGAGGGAGAATAATAAATGACAGAATTTTCATTTTTGGGTGAACTAACCCTTTAATCTTTCTAGTAGGGTTACTAGTACTAGTATTTATTTATTTTTTTATTTTTTTTATAAATGCGTAATTGTAAAAAAAAAAAAAAAAGGTCAGAAATGTGAGATATAAACTAGCAATTGCGGGAAAAAAGGGTCAGAATTGTGAATTAAAAGTTTTTTATTTTTATTCAGTGTCGAAAAACAAGCTTTCATACTTAAGCTTTTAGGTGCACCTTCATCAAAATATGTTAACCTTTTAACATTCATATTTATTTATTTATTTAATATTATTTAATTGTTTTTTGTTTCATGAGATTTATCCAAAGTCCAAACTGGAATATCTGGTACCCTGGTTGGTATCACTGAGATAGTTTGAAATAGAAATATAAAGCAACATACACAGAAATCAAAAGCAATATTTATTTATTTATTTATTTTGTTTGTTTGTTATGGGACACTTTTATTTTGAAAAGCACACTTCCTGTCAGTGGTTTCTGGGCTCGCGCATGAGGAATAAACTGGAAGATGAGTGGGATCGAGGCATGGTACATGGATGAGTCCAGTGAGGACCAGAGGCTCCCGCACAGACTGAGCCCGAACCGGCCCGTGACCCGCGAGCAGCTCGAGCAGATCGGAGTTTACCACTGGAAGGTCCGAGCAGGAGTCTCACATCACGTGACACACACCAGCACCAACTCCGCGATATCTCCACTGTTTTGATGAGAGTTATGTTTAACTTAATTTAGTTTTACTGCAAGTATCTTGATACTACCATACAAATATACCCTGGTATTCTCTTTCAGTTACCATAGTATATAAACCATCAATATTTACAACATAAACCACCACAGATAGACTTTTCCAAACGTTCTCCACATTTATAGTTAACTAAAATCAACAAAAACATTACTTGTGTTTTTCATTACTGGAAATAATGGAAATACAATAAAATATATAAAAACTTAATTTATTTCCAAGGCAACATTTCTCATTTTTGTTTAGTTTAAGAAGTGGAAGCACTAAAAAAATAAATAAATAAATAAAAAAGAGAAAATATAAGCTATATATAAAAATTATAATTAAAAATATTAACAGAAACTATTATATTATGACAGTTTTTGATGGTTCTGCTCTTTTTTCAGTTAAATGCTGACATTTATGAAAACGACCCTGAACTGCAGAAGATCCGTGAGGAAAGAGGTTATTCCTATATGGATATTATAACTATTCACCCGGATAAACTTCCTGACTATGGGAATAAAGTAGGTTATGCGTATCTACGTGATTCGTATGAGATGAGAATAATGTTCAGCATATGCTAATGAGATCCATCTGTAATCCGCAGGTGAAAATGTTCTATGAAGAACACCTCCATCTCGACGACGAGATCCGCTACATCCTGGACGGATCGGCGTACTTCGACGTGAGGGACAGAGATGACCGCTGGATCCGAGTGGCCATGTCTAAAGGAGACCTCATCACGCTGCCGGCGGGGATTTACCACAGATTCACCGTCGACGAAGCCGTACGTTGGTTCTCAAACCAGTCCTGAAGGTCCCTGTTTCTGACACACACATTTCAGGTCTTGCTGTCTCTCCTAATGAGCTGAATCAGGTGTGATAGATGATGTGCAGGGCTGGAGGTCCTCCAGGACCTGTTTGAGAACCTCATCCAGTCACTGACCAGAATCTCTGCTTCTCTCCTCAGAACTACACTAAAGCCATGCGTCTGTTCATCGGGGAGCCGGTCTGGAAGGCCTACAACCGTCCAGCCGATGACTTCGACATCCGTAAGGCCTACGTCAGCTCCCTCGCGTGCTCCTGATTGGTTTGGAGTGGATGAAGCAGCCAATCACAGGACTGATGATGTGATCTTCATCAGAACGAGGCTCTGTAGTGCCTTTAACCAACTCTCTTGAGTAGATCTGTGTGACAATACTAAAACACTTTATTAGTAGAAACACTTTATACAGTATTAGTGAGTATTTTGATTGTTATGATGATGAATTGTAGAGTTTAATGTTCTCACATGTTGTTGAATTTCATTTAATTCATTTAATATTAAAGATGTGAGGAACAACTACAGACTGCTGTGTGCTCATGTTTTATGTTTCTGCACAAAGTTGCAAATGTAACTTTATATCGAATATGTTTGTAAGAATGATCTCGCCCCTCATTGGCTACCATAGTATTTATTTTTCCTACTATAGTAATCAGCGAGATCTGTTTGGTTACTGACATTCTTCCAAATATCTTCTTTGTGTTCACATTCAGACATTCATCATGTTTGGGTGAACTGTCCCTTTAAGGTCAGACACTAGAGGTGAAGAGGGTAAATATATACCACCATACTTCCCCAGCTGATTGATTACATGAACAATTTCATTTTTTTTTATTGCATGTTTTTTGAAATGCAATGTTTAAATATGCAAATTAAATATGCACTCATTTGCATACATTTCCCGAACATAAATCTGAACAGTGGATGAAGCCAGATTTATAATTTAGTTTAATTTGGGTCACATATTAAGAGTTTTTGAATTAGTTATATTGGGGATTTTTAACCTGTTAGCTGTCACCCCCACTTTAACAGACATGAAAATGCACTAATTCAAGAATAACTTTGGAATATAGACATAAGGCTGGATGAAATTTGGCAGATTATTGTAAAAGTGAAAGAACTTATGTAGGTGAAACAGAAAAAAGTTTATGAAAATGTAAAAATACTATATTTTATATAAAATATATATTTTACAAAACAAGTTTTACTCTAAAACTGCGAAGGAAATCAAAACCAAAAGTTGCGTTCCAAATTTCAGGTTGATATCTCAAAAAATGAGCTTTCAGTAAGATTTTGTTTGGGCGCAGTACCACACTTTTTCACTAGATGACACCCAAGCTCCATTACTGACCATATAAGGGCGCCTCCATTTCCATATATGGTTTGAGTGATCTGAACCATATATTTCCATTATTTTCATACTATTTATGAAGTAGACATCCTATATAGAAGTAGTATGGGAAGTTTGGCAGAAAATTGAATATGAATTCAGCCTCTAATAAACATAAAAATAACATGTATGTGGGTTATAGATCGCCGCCGCAATCATACAATGTATTTTTTTTTTTCTATTAAAAACATTTTCAGACATTTTTTTCTCAAAAAATTGAATGGATGTTATCTTTTGAACTCTTGGCATGAAAACAAACATGTTTCAACCAATCTTTAATGACTTTTTCACATTCATCACTATTTCAAAAGAAAGGTCTGAACATGCCTTATGAGTATGAAAATATGCTTGTTGCAAATTGATAAATTACTGCTCCCATGTAATTTATTTTGAAAGTCAGTCACCAAATATGAAAACTAGAGATCGTAAGCTTTCAAATGATATATAGTTTGTCAAGATTAGTTAAAGACTGTTTTAAATATGTAATGGCTGTGGGCCCAACCGCTGGCTAATATCTCTTTTTATCACTGCATAAATAAGAAAACACTGTCAATAGCCAGAAAAAAGATGTGTTATTTTATGAATAAAATGTATAAAATCAGGCGAATGATATATGAACAGCCTTCAGAATATAGATTTGAATGTAAAGCTGCTGAAGTTTTTGGTTCAGTGAATGAGAAAAAAATAATTCAATAAATAGTCTGAAACAGCACATTATTTTAAGCCAAAATCACGGAGCTGGGACTCATAAATGACACTCAGCATCACAGCAGGCGTTCACACAGTTATTAACAAGATTTTATTTTCTCATTTTCAGAATACACAGTACAGTTGTGATTAGCTTACACTCTTGGAAAACAATCATTTAATGTGTTTAAAAGCATTTCTCTTGATTCCTGAAACACGGGGAAAAGTGTGCGAGCCTTTTCCTGTCCTGTGCGGAGCGTCACGTTAACATTGGTCCTGTCTGTACACTGTAAGACTTGTAAAAGCTTCAAACAATATTTTCAGCAATATTTACGGCCACAGCTTGTTCACTCAATCCTCTGGTCTCATACCAGCTTGAGGCACTGGATGTTGAAGCTGTCTCCTTCTCGACAGGCCGCGGCCTCCAGCAGAGCCTGTTTCTTCTGCGTGCTGCGGGACGACTCCAGCTCGTACATGGTGGTGAGGTTGAAGAGCACGCTCTCGTGCAGGTACAGCGCCGGGTCCTTGTGCACCAGGCTCTCCAGCTGGCCCAGGGACTCCTTCAGCCTTCCCAAATACAGGAGACACACGGCAGAATTGTTGTTCGCCTGAGGAAAAACGGCTGAAACTGTTAGTGCTGTCACATGCGTCCAATATTCATCAGCTGCCGTTCTTCTAGAGGTGTTACAGTCTCCCATGAAATCAAAATGACAATTCTTGTTTATTATGGAATATGGCAGTATTACAGCATGTTTCTTCTCTTCTCTGATGATGAGGGCGGGGCAACCTGTCACTCACGTGAGATCCACCAATAGCAAACCACAACCACCCAATCAATTCCCCACAAACAGAATCAAGCCCCGCCCTACATTTGTTCTTGTTTGAGAAGCGTTTCACTCGGATATACAGCACAATAGAAGGAGAAAAGACCTACTTCATGCCTACTTTAATCATCACTTGATCATAAAGAGAAGCAGCACTTACCACGGGGTTCTTGGGATCAATCTTCAGAACGCTGGAGAAACACACGTGTGCGTCTGCGTAGTTATTCTGACTCAGATGAACAAAAGCCCTGTCGACAACATCACAGACGGGTTAAACAGAAGCACAGACTGTACACGACTGCTCACACGTCTGGAGTAATTATGATTTATTAATGTTTTTGAAAGAGTCTCTTCTGCTCATCAAGATTGCATTTATTTGATCAAAAATACAGTAAAACAGTGAAATATTATTATAATATAAAATAACTGTTTTCTATGTGAATATACACTGTGTGCAGAATTATTAGGCAAGCTGAACTTTTCTGATCATATTTTTTTTCCAAACACATTTTACCAATTTCAATCCACATCAATCTTAATAACTACTATTAATAATGTTTTTAATCATTTATAAGTGATATATAATTGTTCATGAAGGCTGGAAATGAAAAATGCCTTATATTCAGGTGTGCAGAATTATTAGGCAGGTTTGCTTTTACAGGCAAAATGAGCCAAAAAAGAGATTTAACTCAGACTGAAAAGTCAAAAATGATTAAATACTCATGAGAAGGACGCAATACTAATGCAATACTAGAAATTGCAAAGTTAAAGCATGACCAAGGGAAAGCAAAATGCTCATTGGGTCAGCGGGGTCATACAAAAACAGGTGGAAAAGAAAAGACACAAGTTAACTGCAAAAGAGTTAAGAATTAAGGTGAAGAATTAAGTGTGAAACCATCAGGAACCCTTTAGTCTCCAGCGCCACCATTTTCCAGAACTGCAACCTACCTGGAGTCTCCAGAAGTGCAAGGTGTCAGGATCTCAGAGACTTAGGTTAGCTAAAGAATCCTAAAAATGACCCGCTCTTAATAAGAATCACAAGCTGAAGTGTTATAAAATACATGAAGACTGGGTTTTTATAGGCCTTATAAACAGACAGCTTGAGAGTGACTCCTGAAGGACCAGCACCACATCCTCTTGTAAATTGATCAAAAGTGACAGTAAACACATTATAGATATAATAAATTCTTCAAACAGTGGTACAAGAGGATGTGGTGCTGGTCCTTCAGGAGTCACTCTCAAGCTGTCTGTCTATAAGGCCTATAAAAACCCAGTCTTCATGTATTTTATAACACTTCAGCTTGTGATTCTTATTAAGAGCGGGTCATTTTTTAGGATTCTTCACCTAACCTAAGTCTCTGAGATCCTGACACCTTGCACTTCTGGAGACTCCAGGTAGGTTGCAGCTCTGGAATGGTGGCGCTGGAGACTAAAGGGTTCCTGATGGTTTCACACTTAATTCTTCACCTTAATTCTTCCATCTTTTGCAGTTAACATGTGTTTCTTTTCCACCTGTTTTTGTCTGACCCCGCTGACCCATGAGCATTTTGCTTTCCAACATTGATCATGCTTTAACTTTGCAATTTCTAGTATTGCATTAGTATTGCGTCCTTCTCGTGAGTATTTAATAATTTTTGACTTTTCATCTGAGTTAATCTCTTTTTTTGGCTCATTTTGCCTGTAAAAGCAAACCTGCCTATAATTCACACCTGAATATAAGATTTCTTTCCAGCCTTCAAACAATTATATATCACTTATAAATGATTAAAAACAATATTAATAGATTATTAAGATTGATGTGGATTGGAATTGGTAAAATGTGCTTGGAAAAAAAATGTGAAAATCACTGCCTAATAATTCTGACACAGTGTATAGATTCCAGTGATCAAAGCTGAATTTTCAGCATCATTACTCCAGTCTTCAGTGTCACATGATTCATATTTTTGTGGAAACCATGATACACTCCCATTCCAAAGTTTTGTACAAGTAAGAAAAAAAGAAGAAATTAATACTTTTATTTAGAGAAGATGCATTAAATTGATCAAAAGTGAGAGTAAACACATTATATATAATGTTACTAAAGATTCTATTTCAAATAAATGCTGTTCTGAACTTTCTATTCATCAAATAATCCTGAAAAAACAAGCATCAAGGTTTCCACAGAAACTGTTTCCAACATTGATAATAATCATAAATGTTTCTTGAGCATCAAATCATCATATCAGAATGATTTCTGAAGGATCATGTGACACTGAAGACTGGATAATAATCTGAAAATTCAGCTTTGATCACAGGAATAAATTACACTTTACTATATATTCACATAGAAAACAGCTGATTTACACTGGAATCATATTTCACTGTTTTTACTGTATTTTTGATCAAATAAATTCAGCTTTGATCACAGGAATAAATTACACTTTACTATATATTCACATTCACACTGTTTTACATTGAAATAATATTTCACAGTTTTTACTGTATTTTTGATCATATAAATGCAGCCTTGGTGAGCAGAAGAGACTCTTTCAATAACATTTAAAAAATCATAATTATGACACATATTTGAGCGGTAGTGTAAACATGAACAGGTTTCAGTAAGCGTCTGCCATCATGCTGCAGTTGTTGAGTCAGTTTTACCTGTTCATCAGAACTGAGGTGTCTTCATGAGGTGTTTTTCCCTTTGATTGACAGGCTTTTTCCACATCCTGAAAGTACTTCTCAGCAGTTTTGATGTCTCCAATCTAAAAATATGAACAAACAGAACATTAATTACCTTCTCTGTGTGAAGATAAAACATGAAGAGCAAAACAGACTCTTTGATTCTCTTCAAAGAAAAGACACTGTTCACTCATCCACTGATAACACGCTGTTTTCTGCAATAATCACTTGCAAAAAACTAAAAAAATATCTTATTTTACTCTGCGTAACCTGGTCTGGGCGTAACCAACAGCAGTTTACATTGAACTAATCTTTCTGTACTGAATACTGAATATAACAGTAATTAACAAGGTTATTATTATCATTATTATTATTGTTTTTTTGTTTTGCAAACCTTATATATATATATTTCTAAGAAATGTTACTCATGTTTGACTCATAATGTTTGTTCCACATTAAAAATGTGACCAATACTGAACTCAACTTCTTTCTTGCATTTATGTGCATACTGAACTGTGATTGGTCTTTTTTCTTTCTTTCTCTGCATCTTTACACTGCAGAGATGATGTGTGTTGATTTTCATACACTACTGCCATTCAAAAGTTTGGGATCAGCAGATTTGTTAATGTTTCTGAAAGATCTTTCTGCTGCTCACCAAGGCTGCATTTATTTGATTAAAAATACAGTAAAATTGTGAAATATTATTCCAATGTAAATCAGCTGTTTTCTATGTGAATATATAGTAAAGTGTAATTTATTCCTGTGATCAAAGCTGAATTTTCAGCATCATTACTCCAGTCTTCAGTGTCACATGATCCTTCAGAAATCATTCTAATATGATGATTTCAGGATTCTTTGATAAATAGAAAGTTTAAAATAACAGCATTTATTTGTAATAGAATCTTTCATAACATTATAAATGTCTTTACTGTGACGTTTCATCAATTTAATGCATAAAAGTATTAATTTTTTTTTTAAAAATCTTACTGACCCCAAAACAAGACACATACTAAAACTTTGCCACTATTGTAAAGCGCTGCTAAAATGCCCCTAACTCTGTCTTGCAGTATGTCATGTGATCTGGTGGCTCTTCCTGACGTCAGGTGAGTGCTGCAGTGGTGTTCAGGTGTCTCTGCTCTCACCTGTAGGAAAATGCGTCCGATTCCACTCAGCAGCTGCACGCTTTGCTCCGGCTCGTACTCGATGATGGAGTGATACGTCTCCACCGCCAGCACATAGTCCTGAATGTGACAGGAAGGGGAAATCATTTCAATAACATGACATATATAGAGATATAGAGAACCTCTTCAACAGTTTTTCACCTCACAAAACCCTTGTTTTGGCTTTGCTAAAAATCTCGGGTAATCCGAGTGTGACATTTATACAATATATGTTCAACGGTGTTTGTGAGTTTCTTTGTTGTATGTCTGATAACCACTACAGTCTTTAGCCAGCAGATGGCACTCGTTTAACATGATAACTTGCAAAAATCAGGCGTATATTTCAGCTACTGGCAATGCAAATCTAAGTGTATACTATACAGGTATGGTATGTGCGCACAGACACGTTTACCAATAGAACCAATAATCAGAAAACCAATTTTATCCCATTTCAGCACTATCTAGTTTGAAGGATTCATAACCCTAGATAGAGGATGTTTGTATGCGCACAGATATGATTCAGCACTGAGTGCATGTGGTAGGCGTCTGTGTTCGCCCACGTACCTTCATCATTAGCAGACAGTTGGCCATGGAGTACATCACCCTGCTCAGACGTGACCTCCACAGCTGGATCGAGGCTGAAACACGGAGCAGAGAGAGAGAGACCGACTGAGCAAATGGAATGGAATTGAAAATTGCAGTCTTTGCCTCCTTTTCCCGGCTACAAACCATCAATTATTTGTCTGCTGGTGGGAATTATAGTGCAGGAGGAAAAGACACAGTGACAATCACATTTATTTTCCCTCTCTGGCTCACTGTAGACCCCCATCAGCGAGCCGATCTGATCTCAGATCTGTGTGTGTGTGTGTGTGCATGAACAGACTTCAGTGTGTGTCTCAGTACTGATGGTGTGTGATCACAGCTGAAGAAAGAGAACGACACACCTGCCGCAAAAACAGACAATGATAATTATGAGAGCATCCCTGAAGTGCATATAAAGTAAAATTACAATTGTACAATATATATATATATATATATATATATATATATATATATATATTTTTTTTTTTTTACATCTAAAAAATGTTTGCATGTATTTTTTTGTTGAGCATCATATTTGAGCATCATATTTCATCAAGCTTTTATGGCTCATGCTGATATTTATATGGACAAAGGTTAAGATTAAATTTTGATAGTTTGTAATGTAAATCAATGAGTACAGTATAGCAGATACTTACATAAATACATATAAATATGCTAAATGTATTACTGCCCCCCACAGGTCAAAGTTTGAACTAAATTGTCATATACAATATGCTAGTGCAAGTATATAACAATTAGTTAAAACTCTGACCTGTGGAGGGCAGTAATACACTTAGCAGTGTCTACACTGCTGGAATTCTAATAGAGAAGAAGAAGAAGAGAGCTAGTTCAAGATGAGCATTTATGGTTAAAACATATCAAATTTTAATTTTTTTTTAGAAAATGAACAATGGTTTCTCTAGATAAGATGCTTATTTACTGGAATGTTTTCCTCAAAAACCTTAATTTCTTTTCGACTGAAGAAAGAAAGACATGAACATCTTGGACCACATGGGGGTGAGTAAATTATCAGGAAATTTTAATTTGAAAGTGAACTAATCCTTTAAACGAGTAAAAATCTAAATAAAATACATTATTTATTGCTGTCACATTGTTTTTTTGTGGCATTTTATCAGTACACTAAATGGAGGACAGAAAATAATATTGATTATATTGAAAATGATATTGCTTTGAACCTGAGCCACCCCAGCTCAGACAAAATTTGCTCTTTCAACGCACATTATAGGATGCTTGCCATCAAACTGAACCCATCCTCCTCGGATTAACCTCTCATCCTCACCAAAACACCTTCACGCTGCCAGAGGCAAACGGGAGCAATGAACAGCCACACAAAACTCAGGGTGAGAGTAAAGGGGGCGGCAGCAGTCTGTCAGCACTTGGCAGCTCCCTCAGAGACATGTGCCCATGACAGAGGGAGTCCGTCCCGCTGAAACCACATCAGGAGCACAGGCGGCGGGCCGGTGGGGGGCTGCTGAAATCACAGACTCTCCTCATAGCTATGCTGAAGCATGTATTTATCTCTGTCTTCACCAAAACAACATGTGAGCAAGTCAATCGAGCATGCAAGACTTACAGAATGCGTCAGCTCTCTGTTCTGATAGATCGCTGCCATCTACGGCTCGCTCTTGATTTCTCTCTGGCTGGAGGAATCTTTAGACTCGAATTATAAAGGCGATGGTAAATGGTGATGTTTTTTAAACATTTTAAACTTTCTATACATTTGAAATAAATTCTATATGTTGTGAACATAATGTGTTTGTATTTTTTCACAATGAAAATAAATGTCAAAATATATTGCAAAATGTATTTAAAAGGGCATGAAAGTAATTTCCAATCTTAAAATACATTTTGGGTAAATTCAATTTTTTTTTTAAATAAAAGCTTCTGTAAATAGTATTTAATGGACTTGAGCTCACATGAACTAACAATGAACGGTAAAGAATAATAAATACCGTAACAAATGTATTGCTTATTGTTTGTTAATGTTAGTTAATGCATGAACTAATGTTAACTAATGGGACTTTACTGTAAAGTATTACCAGTGATATTAATTAACAACTTGTATTTACTATAGGGCTAGGATTAGGAATAGGGCACCATGGCAGAGCAGAAGACCACGGGTCAGGGGACCATGGCAGAAGCAGGGACAGGGAGCGCAGAAAGTTCAGGGGTGTCCTCTGTGACCATGACAAAGAGCACAGAGAGTTCAGAGTAGGCCTCTGTGGTGGATACCACCGCCTCATGGGAAGTATGTGCAGCCCAGACACATAAAATGGTGGTAGCCATTACTGGAAGTGCTGAGGACAGAGGAAAGACCTCCAGGACCACCGGACTAGAGAGTATTGGGACCACCAGGCAGGAGAGTGCTCAGACCACCTTGTTGGGGAGCGCTGAAACCAGTAGACCGGGAAGCACAGAGTCCAGCGGGCTGGGGAGCGCTGAGACCACCGGGCTTGGGAATACTGGGACTACCAGGCTAGAGACAACTGGGATGGGGAGTGCAGACACCATCAGGATTGGGATCGCTGGGACCACTAGGCTAGAGACCACTGAGCTGGGGAGTGCTGAGACCACTGGGCTTGGGAATGCTGGGACCACTGGGCTAGAGACCACTGGGATGGGGAGTGCTGACACCATCAGGATTGGGATCGCTGGGACCACTAGCCAGAAGAGTGCAGAGACTACTGGTCTTGGGAGCGTTGGGACCACCAGGCTAGAGGCGACTGGGTCCGGGAACGCTGAGACCACCAGGCTTGGGAGCGTTGGGACCACCAGGCTACAGACCACTGAGCTGGGGAGTGCTGAGACCACTGGGCTTGGGAGTGCTGAGACCACTGGGCTTATGAGAGCGGAGACCACTGGGCTTGGGAGTGCTGAGACCACTGGGCTTGGGAATGCTGGGACCACTGGGCTTGGGAGTGCTGAGACCACTGGGCTTGGGAGTGCTGAGACCACTGGGCTTATGAGAGCGGAGACCACTGGGCTTGGGAGTGCTGAGACCACTGGGCTTGGGAATGCTGGGACCACTGGGCTTGGGAGTGCTGAGACCACTGGGCTTGGGAGTGCTGGGACCACTGGGCTAGAGACCACTGGGATGGGGAGTGCTGACACCATCAGGATTGGGATCGCTGGGACCACTAGCCTGAAGAGTGCAGAGACTACCGGTCTTGGGAGCGTTGGGACCACCAGGCTAGAGGCGACTGGGTCAGGGGACGCTGAGACCACCAGGCTTGGGAGCGTTGGGACCACCAGGCTAGAGGCGACTGGGTCGGGGAACGCTGAGACCACCAGGCTTGGGAGCGTTGGGACCGCCAGGCTAGAGGCGACTGGGTCGGGGAACGCTGAGACCCACGGGCTAAAGACCACTAGGACAGGGAACACAGAGACTGCCGGGCTTGGGAGTTCTGGGACCACTGGGCCGGGGAACACGGAGACTAGAGACCACTGGGCTGGGGAGCGCTGAGACAACCAGGCTAAAGACCACTAGGTCGGGAACTCAGAGACTACCGGGTTTTTGAGTTCTGGGACCACTAGCCTGAAGAGTGCAGAGACTACCGGTCTTCGTACCGTTGGGACCACCAGGCTAGAGGTGACTGGGTTGGGGAACGCTGAGACCACCAGGCTTGGGAGCGTTGGGACCACCAGGCTACAGACCACTCAGCTTGGGAGTGCTGAGACCACTGGGCTTGGGAGTGCTGAGACCACTGGGCTTGGGAGTGCTGGGATCACTGTGCTAGAGGCGACTGGGTCGGGGAACGCTGAGACCACCAGGCTTGGGAGCACTGGGACCACCAGGCTAGAGACCAGTGGGATGGGGAGTGCTGAGACCACCGGGCTAAAGACCACTAGGACAGTGAACACGGAGACTGCCGGGCTTGGGAGTTCTGGGACGACTGGGCCGGGGAACACGGAGACTAGAGACCACTGGACTGGAGAGCGCTGAGACAACCGGGCTAAAGACCACTAGGCCGGGAACTCGGAGACTACCAGGCTTTTGAGTTCTGGGACCACTGAGCCGGGGAATGCAGAGACTACCGGGCTTATGAGTTCTGGGACCACCAGGCTATAGACCACAAGTTACCAGGGTGGTACAGGTGGTGTACTTAGCAGCCAAGCTTCGCAATTGCCAATGCAATAGGTGCATAGCCCCATAAATATATTTATATATTTTTATAAATATATATATATATATATATATATATATACCAACAATATTAGTAATACACTGAAATAAATTTTAAAATATATCTGAAAGTATATATAGTATATTTTTGCCATATGGGTGGTTTCATTCACACATAATGAGCGCAGTTTTCTTTCTTGTGTTAACATTTTTCCAAGCACACTGAAGGGATTGTATAATTTATAAAGCTTTTTATATACAAATTTTTGATATCTGTGATTGCAAGATAAGTCATCAAAAAGAAAGACTGTAAAGTCTACAACTGTATATCTGCCAAAAGTCTAGGATGTAATTTAACACAGGCATCATAACAGATATGGAATCTTATAAATAACCATTTTGCATGGTGGTGGAAACAAGAATGAGTGAACAATGACGGATTTTTCATTCTTTTTGTATTTGACATGCACTAGGTCTAGAGGAGAGATTTCAGTGGTCTGTACCGAGTCTGTTGTCCTGTGTGAGGTTCATCATACTCCCGTCCTCAGCTAAACCCTCCTGCAGGTTATTCAGGATCTGTGAAAGGACGAGAACAGTTTTACAACACCAATTACAGCTACGCTAATTAAATTTCAGAGCTCTGTGGAGCAGGTGCAGCCGGTGAGGTGTAAAGTTCAGCTCACCTTCTGACAGACGCTCTTTATTCTGTGGAGGCGGTCCAGAGTTTCCTGAGGCTTCTGCAAATACTGAGGGAGCTCGGCGTGCAAAACACGCATGGAGAACGGCACCATCGAGCCTAGGCCATCCAAGACAGAGGGAAATGACACACACATTTAGGGATATTAATACTAATGCATACTCTTTCTCTTAAGCAAAAACTAACAAGCACAAATGTTCCATTCTTGCTTCTTTTTCTGTCAAGAAATACATTGAAGAAACAGACTCCATGATGGTGAGACGAGGGGCTGTAGCTTTGATCACACCACTCTTTGAAATCAGGATGGATCCTGTAACGCAGACCTGAGTCAAGGGCTGTATCTTCAAATTTCACCTGACCGACTGCAAAAAGGTTGACTGGAAATAAAATTCTGTTGGGTAATGGGCTGATATTATGATTGCATTTGAGAAGGAACTAATTGCTGGATTTGCCAAATTTTGCCAGGTTTGTGGCATCATTATAAAGATATCTACAGTACCATTCAAATGTTTGGGGTCGCAATCTAATAACACTTTAGGCACAGTATTAATTACACAATCAGTGATTACAGATAGTCATCAGTTACTAAAATTCAGCAGCAACAGTTCTATGTGAATATATAGTAAAGTGTAATTTATTCCTGTGATCAAAGCTGAACTTTCAGCATCATTACTCCAGTCTTCAGTGTCACATGATCCTTCAGAAATCATTCTAATATGATGATTTGATGCTCAAGAAACATTTATGATTATCAATGTTAAAAACAGTTGTGCTGCTTCATATTTCTCCCTGGTTTCACAGACAAGGTTTAAATTTAATCCCAGACTAAAACGCATGTTTGAGCTGTTTTAACTGAAAGTACATATTAAAATATATGAGTGTCATTGTTTTGTCTCAAGATGCACAACAGTCATGTTTTTTTGTTTTGTTTTTTTGTTTTCTAAGGCACGTTTATAAAAGCTACTTAAATGTCCTAATTGAACTAAGGTCTAATCCTGGCTTAATCTAAACCCTGTCTGTGAAACCAGGCCTTAATGTTTCAGGATTCTTTGATGAATACAAGAACAGTTCAAAAGAACAACATTTATGTGAAATAGAAATCTTTTGTAACATTATAAATCTCATGAATGCATCCTTGCAGATTAAAAGTATTCATTTCTTAAAAAAAAAAAAAACAACTTGTGAACATTGGATGGGAAGATATAACTTAATATATCAGAATAACTTAATATTGCCTTGCACATAAAATGTAGTTAAACAACTTTTACCTCGTCTTCCAGGATAAACCGTCGGATAATATTCATAGTAGAGGTTTGGATGGTCAAGATTCCCAAAGGGCTCAAACTCCAGTTCAGCGTTCTGGAAAAGGTTGAGCTTCACCAGAAGAGCGAGACGCACAAACCACAGCTGTAGAGACAAAAGAGGTGTCTGCTTCAACAAAACAACTCAACATATTGTTCTTTCTGTAACTTAGTTGTGCAGTGCTTTCTGATCTTCATGTATTACAGACGAGCTCTTCTCTGCAGCAGTACGTGCGGAGCCGCGTGAGGCCGGCACATCAAAGCGAGCGGGTGCTTTGATATGAGCCGCGGGCCCGTCAGCGGGTTACTGTGGACTGAGTGGGAGTCGGGAGTCTCGGGACGGCAGCTAAAACACCGACTGCTCTGCGCTGCTTCACATGTACAGCGTATCAGTGTGGGAAAACTGAACACAACTCTAGGACACAAATTTCATAGTTCGATTTCGATTCACAAGCTTGCGATTCAATTCGATTCGATATCCAATTATATATCAGTTACATTATGTGTCAATTTTTCTCAACTAATGCAGTAAACCATACAGGGAACACTGTCAGTTGGTACATAACTATAATATTTAAGTGGGTTGTAAACAAACATTTAAAGGTGCAGTAAGTGATTTCTAAAAAATGCTGTTGAAAGTGGATCGGACCGAGCAGCACAACAAACTTGTAGCCAATCAGCAGTAGGGGGTGTGTCCAACTCATGATGGGGGAGGAGAGAGAGTGAGCCAATCAGCAGTAGGGGGCGTGTACACATGATGGGAGAGGAGAGAAAGTGAGCCAATCAGCATTAAGGGGTGTGTGTGTCCACTTATGATGGAGAAGGAGAGAGAGTGAGCCAATCAGCAGTAGGGAGTGTGTCCACTCATGCTGGGGGAGTAGAGAGAGTGAGCCAGTCAGTAGTAGGGGGTGTGTCCACTCATGATGGGAAAGGAGAAAGAGTGAGCCAATCAGCAGTAGGGGGTGTGTCCAACTCATGATGGGGGAGGAGAGAGAGTGAGCCAATCAGCAGTAGGGGGCGTGTACACATGATGGGAGAGGAAAGTGAGCCAATCAGCATTAAGGGGTGTGTGTGTCCACTCATGATGTAGAAGGAGAGAGAGTGAGCCAATCAGCAGTAGGGGCGTGTCCACTCATGCTGGGGGAGTAGAGAGAGTGAGCCAGTCAGTAGTAGGGGGTGTGTCCACTCATGATGGGAAAGGAGAAAGAGTGAGCCAATCAGCAGTAGGGGGTGTTTCCACTCATGCTGGGGGAGGAGAGATAGTTAGCCAATCAGTAGTAGGGGGCGTGTCCACTCATGATGGGGAGGATAGAGAGTGAGCCAATCAGCAGTAGGGGGTGTGTCCACTCATGATGGGGGAGGAGAGAGAGTGAGCCAATCAGCAGTAGGGAGTGTGTCCACTCATGCTGGGGGAGGAGAGAGAGTGAGCCAGTCAGTAGTAGGGGGTGTGTCCACTCATGATGGGAAAGGAGAAAGAGTGAGCCAATCAGCAGTAGGGGGTGTGTCCACTCATGCTGGGGGAGGAGAGATAGTTAGCCAATCAGTAGTAGGGGGCGTGTCCACTCATGATGGGGGAGGATAGAGAGTGAGCCAATCAGCAGTAGGGGGCGTGTACACTCATGATGGGGGAGGATAGAGAGTGAGCTAATCAGCAGTAGGGGGTGTGTCCACTCATGATGGGGGAGGAGAGAGAGTGAGCCAATCAGCAGTAGGGAGTGTGTCCACTCATGCTGGGGGAGGAGAGAGAGTGAGCCAATCAGAAGTAGGGGGTGTGTCCACTCATGATGGGAAAGGAGAGTGAGCCAATCAGCAGTAGGGGTGTGTCCACTCATGCTGGGGGAGGAGAGATAGTTAGCCAATCAGTAGTAGGGGGCGTGTCCACGCATGATGGGGGAGGATAGAGAGTGAGCCAATCAGCAGTAGGGGGCGTGTACACTCATGATGGGGGAGTAGAGAGAGTGAGCCAGTCAGTAGTAGGGGGTGTGTCCACTCATGATGGGAAAGGAGAAAGAGTGAGCCAATCAGCAGTAGGGGGTGTGTCCACTCATGCTGGGGGAGGAGAGATAGTTAGCCAATCAGTAGTAGGGGGCGTGTCCACTCATGATGGGGGAGGATAGAGAGTGAGCCAATCAGCAGTAGGGGGCGTGTACACTCATGATGGGGGAGGATAGAGAGTGAGCTAATCAGCAGTAGGGGGTGTGTCCACTCATGATGGGGGAGGAGAGAGAGTGAGCCAATCAGCAGTAGGGAGTGTGTCCACTCATGCTGGGGGAGGAGAGAGAGTGAGCCAGTCAGTAGTAGGGGGTGTGTCCACTCATGATGGGAAAGGAGAAAGAGTGAGCCATTCAGCAGTAGGGGGTGTGTCCACTCATGCTGGGGGAGGAGAGATAGTTAGCCAATCAGTAGTAGGGGGCGTGTCCACTCATGATGGGGGAGGATAGAGAGTGAGCCAATCAGCAGTAGGGGGCGTGTACACTCATGATGGGGGAGGATAGAGAGTGAGCTAATCAGCAGTAGGGGGTGTGTCCACTCATGATGGGGGAGGAGAGAGAGTGAGCCAATCAGCAGTAGGGAGTGTGTCCACTCATGCTGGGGGAGGAGAGAGAGTGAGCCAGTCAGTAGTAGGGGGTGTGTCCACTCATGATGGGAAAGGAGAGTGAGCCAATCAGCAGTAGGGGGTGTGTCCACTCATGCTGGGGGAGGAGAGATAGTTAGCCAATCAGTAGTAGGGGGCGTGTCCACGCATGATGGGGGAGGATAGAGAGTGAGCTAATCAGCAGTAGGGGGTGTGTCCACTCATGATGGGGGAGGAGAGAGAGTGAGCCAATCAGTAGTAGAGGGCGTGTCCACTCATGATGGGGGAGGATAGAGAGTGAGCTAATCAGTAGTAGGGGGTGTGTCCACTCATGATGGGGGAGGAGTGAGAGTGAGCCAATCAGTAGTAGGGGTGTGTCCACTCATGATGGGGGAGGAGTGAGAGTGAGCCAATCAGTAGTAGGGGCGTGTCCACTCATGATGGGGGAGGATAGAGAGTGAGCTAATCAGCAGTAGGGGGTGTGTCCACTCATGATGGGGGAGGAGAGAGAGTGAGCTAATCAGTAGTAGGGGCGTGTCCACTCATGATGGGGGAGGAGAGAGAGAGTGAGCCAATCAGTAGTAGGGGGCGTGTCCACTCATGATGGGGGAGGATAGAGAGTGAGCTAATCAGCAGTAGGGGGTGTGTCCACTCATGATGGGAGAGGAGAGAGAGTGAGCCAATCAGTAGTAGGGGGCGTGTCCACTCATGATGGGGGAGGATAGAGAGTGAGCTAATCAGCAGTAGGGGGTGTGTCCACTCATGAAGGGGGAGGAGAGAGAGTGAGCCAGTCAGTAGTAGGGGGTGTGTCCACTCATGATGGGAAAGGAAAAAGAGTGAGCCAATCAGCAGTAGGGGGCGTGTACACATGATGGGAGAGTAGAGAGAGTGAGCCAATGAGCAGTAGGGGGTGTGTCCACTCATGATGGGGGAGGAGAGAGAGTGAGCCAATCAGTAGTAGGGGGCGTGTCCACTCATGATGGGGGAGGAGAGAGAGTGAGCCAATCAGTAGTAGGGGGCGTGTCCACTCATGATGGGGGAGGAGAGAGAGTGAGCCAATCAGTAGTAGGGGGCGTGTCCACTCATGATGGGGGAAGAGAGAGAGTGAGCGAGAGGGAGATGAGCGAGAGGGAGATTTGAAGAAAGACTGTAGAAAGAGAGATGGCTGGATGCAGAGGTTGTGTTGTTTCTGCTCCATACGTGAGTAACGTTTGTTTTGAGTGTGTGCTGCTGGTGACTAACAACAAACTTTTGCTTGTATATACTCTTGTATACTATATGTTATTTTTTTTCTTCCTTGTCATTCGTTCATGATCTTCACTTTATTTTTCGTGGGCCTTAAGCTTTCGCCGCAGAGAGACCATGGTGCTCTGCTCACCTGTAAGGAGTCTGTGGTGTGGCTGGTGGGCTGGCCGCTCTTGCCGTAGCCCTGGCCGTGAGCCGTCAGCAGTCTGCCCGTCAGGTCCACGGCCGCCCTCCAGTTCTTAGTGCTCTGTGTGCCGAGAGAGAAGATGAAGTCATTAAACAAACAGCTGCTCGCTCAGGAGGAGGCGTGAAAGAGACGACAAGGTCACTGTGAGCACTCGCTTTACATGACGCTGGCATTTGTTACAGCAAGACTTCAGTTTCAAAACTTGCATATGTTGCAAAATAAATGAAAATCAACTGCAATACAAACTAGGGACTGACAAATTAGGCTTGTTCACACTAAAGTTTTCTTCACATGTGGCATATTGTGCACATACATCTGATTTGTTTTTCAGATCTGATCTTCAGGACAGAGTGTCTGCAGTGTTATTTTGCATGGATGAAATCTTGATCGGTTTGTTCAGACAGTGCGGTTTTCACATTTTTACAAGCCCTGCCACAAAATAAATTAATAAAATAAGATGGTTATTGTTGTTTAATTGTTAATATTCTAATAAATAGCTTATTATGACACCAGAATTTTAGATACCAGTGAAATTTCACAGTGAATTTCAATACCACAGCAAAAACTACTAGCTGGACTAATATAAAGTTCAAACATTATGAAAGTGAACAGTCAATAATAAAATAAGAACAAATAAACAAATTACGGGTATTTGACATAATTTTTATTTGTGTATTTGTCCGTGCAAGTGAAGAGAAGAGAACTCAATTCTGTGTTCAATTCCATCAACTGTTAAAGGTGCAATATGTAATATTTTTGCAGTAAAATATCCCAAAACCTCTAGGTCAGTGTTATATATTTTGTTCAGTTGAGTTCTTACAATATCCCAAATGTTTCCAACTATTTTGTGAGAAAATTGCAGTTTTAACCAAGGCTCCGGGACGTGTGAGGAGTCGCCTGTCAATGGCGTCATACCCGCGTTACCCTCGGTTTCTGGTTTATTTTGTAGAAACCATGGAAACACCAAAGACGCTTTAATATATTAAATGTTTTAATAGACAAGGGAACAACTGTTTTGATATATTTATAGACAGAAAACTAATAGTTGTTATATAGCTCAACACATTAAGTCTTATTGTTTAAATCCAATTTTCTTGATGTTTTGCGAGTACCGTGCTTTACCATGCCTCAGAGAAAAACACTATTTTGTGAAGTAGCTAACATAGCATAATCAGATGCAGCTTTATTTTTAGTAACAGTAATACAGCATTTTCTCCATCATACAATACATTTTAAAATTAATTGCATGCCATTTATCAACACAATCATCCAGCATTTAATATGATATTGTAAAATCGATCTATCTTACTGCAGTGTGTAACAGTGTCTCACAGCAGCCGCCGAGCGAACGCACAGAGTAACGTTATAACATCATTTTCAACACTCTCAAATGTATCTAATATGATAAACAGAGCTGCGTTACCTCATACTCATGACCGGAAAAGCGGCAGCGGCGCCGGCGACTGTGTCATAATAAAAGTCCCGCTGCTCGTGAGGCGTGTGTTGATCAATCGCTCCAGCTCCTCGTTCAGCTCCACAACACTCGCTCCTGCTCTGCTTCATACTACAGTAACGTTAATAATCTCATCCATGAACATGATTTCTTCCCGAGTCCAATCCCGATTCTTTTGCACCGTCCGTTGAGGTGAAGACCACATGTCCCAAGATTCCTCTCTAAAACTTGGCATCATCAAGCTACGCCTTTGTTTTGAATAGACCTCTAGTGACCTCTAGCGGCCAAAATTATTACATATTGTACCTTTAACAATCAATCGCTAGATTAATCGACTAATTATTAGTAACAACCCTAAAATCTATCCCTCACAGCCTTCATCCACCATACATTCAATATCATGTCTACCCTTACTATACAATCTATAAAAGACTATATTCACATTGTGAATTCATTCAGACTCACAATTTGACATTGTGCAATTTGCTGGTTACACTCCATGCAATGTTCACACCATTCTAACTGTGGATTTGAGGAGAACACTGGATTTTGGCACTTTTTGCCTATGGTGTGGACATGTGCCTTAGATGGCATGCTGTTTTGTTTTTCTCATCCTGAGACTTTAGTCTTTCTTCTATATTTTCACAGGCATTGAAAATGCTTGCTCTTTCCTTCTGTCCTGCTCTCTCTCTCTTCTGTCGGAGCCTCTAAATCTTCATTAGAGGGGCAAATGAAGCCGAAAACCACTGGCAGGGAAACGGGCAAAAGCAGCAGCTGCCACTGAGATAAAACATAACAGACGTCAATGACGGTGGAAACGAGGGTCCTTTCTGATGTACTGCACACTTGGGGACTCCAAATGCACGCACAAGATGGATCAGAGACTCAGCTCTTTTAAAGGGATCATTCCCTGTCATCATTAGGGGCTTTTGCACCGGACGAACGTTTTCATGGTTTCTATAACTATTGGCGGAAGAACACGCTGGGCCTGGAAATGATTTTAGCTATAGAAACGACTGTTAGGGAGAATCATTTAGCTCCTACTTTAGAGTAGGGTCTAATGATGCATTCCAGACAGATCGGAATTTGGATTTTTCCCACCAGCTTCAAGGAAATAATGTCTGGAGCTCAACTCAAAGTCGGACATTCTGCGTGTGAACTCGATCATCCCCAATCTACAGCGAGACCCGTCGGCAAGTCTTGCTTTCATCGAGCTTAAACATAAAAACAAACTTTAACTTTAGACATTAAGTTTATGTAATGATACATTAGTTTTTGCTTTTTGTCAGCTGTTTTCAAAGCGATTCTATGTTATTTTTATTCTGTATTTGTATTTATTTTTCCTACTATGGTAGTCAATAGGGGGCGAGATCTGTTTGGTTACTGACATTCTTCCAAATATCTTCCTTTGTGTTCAGCAGAACAAAGAAATTCATACAGGTTTGGAAGTGAGTAAATGATGACAGAATTTTCATTTTTGGGTGAACTAACCCTTTTTACTGCGTATAGTTCACACTGAATGTTTTTGAACACTGTCAGCAAATTCACCTCTAAAGCAAGACATTTCATTGAAACTAGTGTTGGGTTCACACCATATTGTAAGTACCATAATTACGAGATGACAACACATGACACTCCACTTGGAGCTGTTTACGTCCTCAGACTCGGAATTACGTGTTTCTGTGACAATGATTCAATGACTCACTCATAAAGAGTTTGCTTGTTTCATTACTGGATGAATCAGCATTATTGAATCTTTTAAAATGAATGATTCAATGACAATACATGTTTCAACAGTCTCTTGTTGCCACCAACTGGTCATTGGACAAAAACACAGAATATGTGAAAGAGTAAAATTAAAATAGTTTTGGGTTGAAGAAGGGTTGTACACCATTCAGAGTTGAATTATAATTCTGTTTAAACTCCAATTAAATTATAGGGGGAAAAAACCCTACATAGACAGTGAAAGCATTGCATTTTATTTACATAAATATGTAATAAATTTTTCATTAATTCTATACAGTGTACTCATATAACCATGGAAACTGGATCTATGAGAGTAAGTTCACTAAGTTCTGTTTATAATTTCATCACAGAGACAATAGCAGTGTTTCCTGATTTTGACCCACACAGTTCCCTCGTTTCTGGAGAAACCAGTAATATCCTTGTTAGCTTTTCTGAGCAAATAAAAAGCGTCTGGCAGGAAAGAAGGCTGATCAGAGACTGAGCAAATATCACAAGCTTAGTAGTGTATTATAAAGAAGAAAGAATTCAGCAATGAGTTCAAACAACCTAAAACACCAAAGAAGACTGTGGTAGACCCTGCTGGCCAGAGGTTAATTACTGAAAGTAATCCATGCTAACCTCATTGAAGGCTTTTCTACATACAGCACAGAAAGCTGCTGCTGTTGTCGCATTGTTATCTTCTCAGGTTGGAAAAGCATCTGTTAATGTTTCAGACAAATCTGATATATATAAAAAATGCTCATGTAAGGTATATGGTGTTAAACATCAACCAAATATTCCATATCCTCTGAAGGCCAAAGCTAATCTGAATAGGAGAGCTAATGACACAACAGGCAAGCGTTAGAGCCCATGCCAGCAGAGCCCAGGCTGAATAATGGACTTTGTGTGATGCCGACGGAATCAAAAGTCCTGAATCAAACAGCTAAAGTAACAGCAACTCATTAATTAGAATTGCCATGTTTTACAGCTGCACGATTAATCGATAAAAGATCACAATCTCAATTAAAACACCCACTTGATCTTAGTCATAAATTACAGCAGTTGGGCTCTGTCTATTAAACCTTCGTCAAGTACAATCACAGCGATCATTCAGATCTGCGTTCTGATCCATAGAGAGCAGCTGTCATGGATAGGTATGAAACAGCTCTTTTCAACCACAGAGTTCATTATTTCTGTCTTACAAACACTCATATTATCACAGAAGTACTGAGATAAAAGTTTATAGTTCAGATATAAACACTGATGTCTACGGTAGCGATCAAAATAGAGTAAATCGCCTTTTGAAAGGAACTTGATGCTTCAAATAATGACTGTATCGATTACAACGTTACCCTATAGGTGGAGACAAGTGACTGTTAAAAGTATGTTTGTCATTGAATCATTCATTCAAGAGATTCGTTCAAAAAATGCTGATTCATCCGGTAATGAAGTGAAGTCTTTATGAGTGAGTCATTGAATCATTCACTCAAATCTATTTAATGGACTGCAGCAGTTAACACTTTGTGCATTACATGTTATTTTTGTTTAGATGTCTGTTCAGTATTGTGGGAGAATTGTGATCTCTATTTTAAACAAAAAATCATGATTCTCAATATATCCAGAATCATGCAGCATGTTTTAAACAATCTGGTATAGTCAGTAAATTCATGTTAAAATGATAATCATTTTATTTCTATTAATAAAAACGTGGCAAATTTAGGTCAGTGACCATCTTTGGATGCTTTTAATGAAATTCTTACTCATTTCAGACATTCAGAAACCATGGACTTGATTATCTCTGCTTTCTTTGACAGTTTGAGACAGTAAAGGAACATCAGGACTATGGTCCGACAAAAGGAAGAGTCTCATTTAAATCTTT
The DNA here is from genome assembly GCF_018812025.1 of Megalobrama amblycephala. NCBI lineage: Eukaryota > Metazoa > Chordata > Actinopteri > Cypriniformes > Xenocyprididae > Megalobrama > Megalobrama amblycephala. The sequence continues at coordinate 688,802 of NC_063048.1, read as the reverse complement.
ATCAGGTTTCACAGCTTGACTTCACCTCAACACCATCAGATATTTATTGAATCGTTATTAAAAATCAAGCAATATCAAATTCAGTCTTCATCCTGAAAATTCTCCATTTCATATTTCACCTGCTAGTTCAACAAAATCACAAGATCTGGTGAGTTTTTAATGATTTTATGCTTATACTTAAAGTATCTTCAATAGATGAAGCTGAAAATCAGTTTGAAACCATTTTGAATGTAAATGCTAGAGAAGTGAATGCTATATTTGTATATATTTATACAAATGGTTTTTGTAACTGACGTTGTAAAGACAAAAACACAAAAATGGAAAAGACAGCCTTGGAGATGAAAACCAACAATCTTCAACTTTAAAACGGTTTCATTATAAATGTAAATGTTAGCTGTCTTTGTAACTCTCTCACTGTCTACACTCAATGCACACTCATGGGCTGCACTGAGAGAGATTCAAACCTTTGCGGCCAAGAAAATGAGATAGATAACAATATTATGAACAGCTGGAGAGGAAGTCCGGATGGTGCCGCGAGAAATAAGACCAAGATTAAGAGCTAAAAATAATCACTGGAACCCCGTGCGGAGACGACAAGAGCCAGACCAGAAGAAAAGAGAAATGATCAGACAAGTGGAAACATGGGCGGCTGAGGCATCCGTCTTCTGTAGAATGAGTGATTTTCTCTCAGGTTCAGATGAACGGCACATGTTGTGGTGTATGTGAGACTTTCTCTCTGTCTGAGCTGTTTTTACTCTGGGGATGACAGATCTGGATCAGTATGTACTTCTACACTAGTCCCAGTTCAGGACCATTTTAACAGTTACATCTTAAATATATGTACATATATATATATTACAACAGTTCTTTCTGGTTCTCGAATCCGATTGGCTGAGAGCCGTGCGATATTCTCCCAGTCTCAGCACTGGAACCGTTTCACCGTTTGTATCATTCCACTTGCAGCGAGTGTCAAGGCGGTCAAGCAAATCCATCATATTTTTTCAGAAGTTGTTGTGTCACAAAATGTGGTTTTAATACTTTTTTAGGTGATAATGTAGTTATTTATACCTCAAATATGTGACTCATATATGAAAAGTTTTGTTTAGACACTTTTGCAAATGTGAGCTCCAGGCAGTCAGCGGTCGTTCAGTGCTCGTGTACCCGCTGAGAACAGCTTCATCTCAGCCGATGCTTCGGGAATTTGGCTGGCTCGTGGTTAAAAATATAATTAATTTGGGGTATATCAAACAGGTAACCTTTGGTCTTATTAATCTATTACTTGTTCCAGAGCGAAACGATTTGGGTTAAGGGGAAAATTTAATTTCATAAAACTAATATTTAGGCTATATATAAGAGTGCTACTAGAGTGCTAATTTTGTACGTTTTACTAAATTGTTTGCTTATGTTTATTTATTTATTTGATTGTGTTTATTGTTTGCTTGTGTTTATGTCTTTTATAATGGCTATTGTTGTTAATTAATTTAAATATTGTTGTTCAATAAATATTATTTTATATTAAATAATATACAGTATTTGGTATTGAGAAAGAGCCCATCAATAGTATCAGTGAAAGTTACATTATTACTCCATTAGATGGCGGCAAAGACTCTCTTTATGACTGAGTCAGAACAAGGAAGTTGTTTTAGCGCTGTGGGAAATCCCCTTAACTTTTAAAAGGACAAAGACAAAGATGTTGTGTTCCTCTGCGGACATTCAAACTGACTTTCTGTAGTGTATATAATATTATGAGCATCGAACTGAATGAATGTTATATCAGATGCAGGTAATACACTCGTTTAGTCCATCTCTCTCTCATAATACTCTACATATTACAGTGAGTTTCAATGAAGCGACTCAAGGTTCTTCATTACTAGTTCTGAAGTGACGTTGTAGAATTAGTAACAGATCTTGTGCTCAACTGTTAAACTGTCAACTTGAGATTTGAGTCTGTGGCGGAAGGAAGTAGTTCCTCACAAAAGAGGGTTTTAAAGACACTCCATTGTTGTTCTTATTTATTTACACACTCATGCCATCGAAGTGTTGTATAAATGCAATATCACACTAGTAGCCATGCATTATGAGCAATATATATACATTTAAATTTAAGATGTATGTATTTGAATTTCATATAAAATTTCCATCAATTTGATAACACAGTTTTAACATAAAGTCTAATAAACTTAACGTGATGCATATTTGTCAGTCACAGATAAATGAAACAGATAGCATAGTTTATTATTAACTATTTGCATTCATTTGATTTATTTTAAATAGTCCTATTTTCAAAATGCATTTATTCAGATTGCTTAGAATTATATCTGTTAATTGTGAAAACAACTAAATTTACTCTGTTAAAAGAACCATTTTTCTAGTTACTAGTTGTACTTACTGTAATTGTTGTAACTGTATACTTCATAGTGCCCAGCGATAATCTGCTACAGTAACATGCATGCTCTGTTTCGGTTCAGTTTCACTGTGTTTTGGTTCTGTTTTTTTTTCCTCTTCCTCTTCTGGTTTGTCTGTGTTCCCTAGTTAGTTTCCTTGGTTGTTAATTAGCTCTACGCTCCTGTTTCTGTCCAGTTGATTACTCTCCCTTGTAATTATGCTGCCTTCACGTACTATTGGAAATTTGATAATTCCCTCTTCTGAAGTCATTATTATGAACTCATCGCATTCAAGTTTTTAAATGCGAGGGCGTTCATGTGCAATTTTTACCTAGGAAACTCGTATTTATGATATTTACGCATTTCAATTTATTTACGATTCCCGAGAACATGTCAAGGCAGCATAAAACCCTCAGTTTTCTTTGTTTCATTTTCCGGTATTGTTTATGTTAAGTGTGGTTGTTTCCTGAGCTTCTTCCCTGTGATTCTCCTTACATGTTCCTAGTGGAATTTACTACCAAAGACTGTTTTTGTTCCTTACTCCTTTCGTCGTGTGCTTAACCACAACCAACCATGACAATATTAAGATGTTACAAACATTAACATCATGATTTTCTGGAATACAATGTGTATTGTGAAGAGGGCTATACAAATAAATTTGACTTCATAACGCTCAGTATGAGGCCTGTACTCCTGGCTTACAGTTCAAAGAACCAGACAAATTCACATGCTCAATTGCACATTATCAAAACCAGTTTCTGACTACATTTAAAGTAAAAGTTTAAAGTCAAATTACCACATGACCTCAGCAAGTACGTGATATAATTCAGCATAACAATTCAACACACAGTGGCGCTTCTCCCTCAAGGGTTTGAAGTTTAACACGCCCCAGAGAAAAGCCAAACAGAAGCAGTGAACCAGAAAATGACGGTATTTGGAAACACATCTTACATACCCTTCTTAAAGGTTAATTTAGGCATATTAAAAAATGAAATGGCTTGATGAATTCAGTTTTCTGTCCACATTTTCTATTGAAAGTTTGAATGGGACATGTCAAATTACATTTTTTAATTGCCAATATTTTTTAATTAATTGCATTTTTTGTCAGTCATGTATTTATCAATATTTGGGGGGCACACAATCAAAAAAAATATGATCAGTAAGTCAACTTAGTACTTAAATGAGATTCATCTAAAAAAAAAAAAAAAAAAAAAGTTTATTATAATTTAAGTTGAAATGACTAATTTGATTTAAGGCAACCGAAGTTTTTAAGCTGAAATATCTAAACATTCTTAAATCAAGATACATTTACTTTAGAAGCAAAATGACTGAAGATATTAAGCACTGTAAACAGAAAATAATATTAAAATTAAGCGAGTTTATGCTTAAAACAATATATCTGTCAATAAACTTAATTCAGAGAGAAAACAAGACTATTTTTCTTCTGCTATAGGCAGATATTTTTTTTGTTTTTAGCACAAATTCACTTAATTTTGAACATTTTTAAGATTTAAAATCTTATGTCATTTTGTTTCTCCAGTAAATGCATCTTGATTTAAGAATGTTTAGATATTTGTACTGGAAAAGAAGACAGAAATACAGAGTATTTTTGCAGTGAAATGAATGTATACCTTGAATGCAATGTTAGTCACTTTGGATAAAAGCGAGATACACATGTAACTGTATTTGTTAACACACATAGGGTCTTTAAGAGCGATACAATGCAGTGTCTGTGAATGTCTAATCCTGCGTGTGTCTCAGTAACTCTGAGCCTCAAACACGTTTCTCCTCTTGATCCTGCCTGTGAAGTCCGGGATCTGGGGATTAGAGCTCATGCTTCCACACTACAGGCTGCCTCAGCACTAACACACACACACACACACACACACACACATGCAGTGTATCCTTGTCATCCAGTGAAGGACGTGGGCACAGCAGGCAAGGCTGTGCATCTCAGGCCTGTCTGCATTAGTCTGACGCTCGTGTTCAGAGGTAAATCAGTGAGGCAGTCATTTTGAGCCCCTAGGGCTACAGCTGGCACTTCATGCTGCCTGATACAGCACTGCACACACACACACACACACACACACACATGCCACAAATATATCAAATATTCCTGATATACATTCTCTTACAGTCGTGTTCTCATTATAACTTCATGTAGTCTATATGACACTGCACATGTATTTCCTCATCTAAATGATTACAATCATATTTAAAGCCATTCAAAACCATCATGGTGACCAGTGCACATCTGAAGTGTCTCAATTAAAAGAATACATTATTTATCGGTGCACACGTACACCGTATTTTTCAGTATTACCAAGTCGTAGTCGTAGCTATCTACACAGCTGGGATTGCTTGATGATATTTGCATGTGGGAATAAGGAACAGACATGTCTTGATTTCTATAATTTCAAGCAAGAACGTGTGTGGATATCATGTGGATGTAGTCTGGATTTTAGAAATCCAACACAGAGCTGAACACATTGTGTGACATACTGGCCATTGCTGGAGGTGGAAAAATCAGTCCATCAACCTTGGGCTTACTGTAAAAAGATTTAATTCAATAACTATATTGTGAGTGACTACTATAGTACTGTCATACTATATTTTGATCATCTGCTCACCCCTAGTTTCAGAAAAACACTGCCATTTTCCAACTAAAGGCTGGAATTCATTACAGCACAAGATTTTCTCTCTGATTTTGAGCAAACTGAGAATGGTGAACAATGGTGAAAGAAACTGAGATGGTGAACAAGAACACAAAGCGGAGCTGCCATTAATGCCACCCACCTCCAACTCTCATTTTAAAGGGGACCTATAATGCAGATGTAATATCAGTCTCTGGTGTCTCCAGAATTTCAGCTCAAAATACCCCACAGATCATTTATTATAGCTTGTCAAATTTGCCCCCATATTGTGTGTGTCCCTTTAAATGCAAATGAGCTCCGCTTTCCAGAAGAGGGCGGAGCTTTAACAGCTCAACAACAACAAAGCTGGAGAATCTCACGCAGCCAAAATGAGGATTGTCAGTAACGGTGTTCAGCCTTACATTGTTCAAACCGACACTGATGGAGAGACTCAGGAAGAAGTTACAACTTTTAGACGTTTCTGAATGGTTAGTGGATAAATTGATGTAGTTGCTGTGGAGTTGATTCAACTCATCCACTAGCATGTGCCGTCATGTTCATCTTTTGTGTTGAATTGACCCTCGTTTGTGAAGCAGTCCGGTGTTCTGACGAATAATGCTACCTATTAGATTGTGCTAATAACACTATATGGGTGTGGGTGGACTTTTACAGATATAGGCTGGTTGTTTACACACATCTGTGTTCAAACATGAAAGTGAATTTTGCATAAAAGGTCCCCTTTAAAATGTGTACTGTATTCCAGCCTTAACACACATACACGTGTATGTCTTTGCTGAAATGAGTCAAAAACTAGGAAGACGTGAAGAACTAGCAATCATGATCTGCTACTCACTATCAGTCGCTTGAGTCCCAGGAAGTTCTGCTCCACTGAGTTGGCCGAGAGCACCTGTCTCTTCATAGCTGCCTGATCGCCCAGAAAACGCTGCATGAGATCTTTCACCGCGTCGCCCTGCAAATCACAGAGATTACGTTTCTGCTTCGATTCCTGTTTCAGAGCGTTCCCACACTGAGAACAATGAGATTCATCTCGATTCGTGTATTGATTCTCTGAGATTTTCCCGATGCATCGTGATTCTCTCTCAAATTGATTCTGGGATTAGTTTTTAACAGCAGATGGCGCTCTAGACTAGTTTTTAACCACATGCTCAAATGCTCATGAAGAAGAGCGCTCGTGCATTCGGCTGAGTCTGAGAATGTGTTTGCACCTCACAATGTTTTTATGAAGTGAGATTAATGTAAACAGCCCAACCTTTTTGAACTTATTCGAAATATGAATGATTATTTTATAGAAGGTTGAAGTGGTGTGTGTGAAAGAACTGGAAGCAAGCAGAGTACGGCTGTTTCTAAAGCACGCAGCGCCATCTGCTGTTAAACACTAAGCTCAGAATCGATTCAATGATTTATTGTCCCAGCCCAATTCACCATGTCTTCACTTTTATTCACTGCATTTTAAAGACCACATGAAATGGACATACACTGTTTGGGGTCGGTGAGATTTTTTTTAATGTTTTTTAAAAAAACCTTCTGCTCAACAAGGCTGCATTTATTTGATTAAAAATACAGTAAAACAGTGAAATATTATTCCAGTGTAAATCAGCTGTTTTCTATGTGAATATATAGTAAAGTGTAATTTATTCCTGTGATCAAAGCTGAAGGATCAAAGTGTCACATGATCCTTCAGAAATCATTCTAATATGATGATTAGATGCTCAAGAAACATTTATGATTATTATCAATGTTGGAAACAGTTGTGCTGCTTCAGATTTCTGGGCATACCGACGCTCGGCCAGTTTAAAAGCCATTTGAAAACATTTTTTTATGATAGCGTTCGATCATAGAAGTTGCGGAGGTTGCTAATATCATATATGCCTCTTCTGATCCTAGTTTAAGATGTACTTTGATTGTCTTAAGGTTTATATTTTTACTCAGGCTATATAACTATATGGATGTGATCCTTTTTTAAAAGTTGTCTTCTTATTGTGTCATTGTTTGTACAGCACTATGGTCAACGTTGCTGTTGTTTTTATTCAGTGCTTTATAAATAAATTTGAATTTGAACAGCATTTATTTTAAATAAAAATCATTTGCAACAATGTAAAAGTCTTTACTGTCATTTTTGACCAATTTAATGCATCCTTGCTGAATAAAAGTATTAATATCTTTAAAATCCTTTCAAACATGTTAGCCCTCACGTATTTCCAATCGAAACAGAAAGTTAAGGTGAGGTGCATGAAAAGCTTTTTTTAACCTTTAGTTATGCTAAAATAACCCTAAATGTAACATATCAGCCTATAATAGATGGACTCAAAGGGCCCTATCACACACCCGGCACAATGCGACGGCAGGCACGACGCAAGTTTGCTAGTGTCAGCCCGACGCAGTTATTATTTTCAGGTCCTGCGGCACATTGTTTAAATAGCAAATGCACTCGTGTCCATCTGTCCACCCATGGGCGTGCTGGTCTGAAAACGAGGTGTGTTCAGGTGCATTGTTGGCGTGTTGCTATTTTGAGGAACTGAAAATGACTTCGCCATTGACCAAGCAAAACCTGCAGTATTTTTGTGTTATTTAAAGAGTGTGTTAGTAATATGCGTCTATAGGTGGGTGCACAACACGTGTACACTCTCCTTATTGCACACGTGCAGCAGCACACAAACGTTTTTAAATATTAAAAGGATTCCTCTCTGGATAAGCATTCAGTCTTTCCATTTGCAAATTCCGGCATGTAAATAGCGGATCCGTCATGGCGCAGGCGCAACTGGCTTTTAAAGGGAATGCGAGATGAGACTCTGATTGGTTTATTGCACGTTGCACCCAAAACACACCCATGACTCATTAAGAGACTAGGGAAAACCATTTTTTCCGTTGTTAAACTAGCAAAAGTGGATTTGGACACGCCTTAAGTGCACCTGCACCTGCGCTTCAGACCATGTGCTTAGATCACTTAAAATAGGGCCCAAAGGCACAAAACTCGACTTTTGAATTCATGTGGACTTTAAAGGAACACCTAAAATATAGTAAAATTCTGTCATTATATAGTCTTATTTCATATCAAATCTGCATGCTGTTTTTGTTTGCAACACAAAAAAATAAGTTAAAAGAATCCTCATGCACCGTTTTACAATTGCACTGACCTGTAGGTTGTCAAACCTGAGTCCAGGCATGGCCAGCTGCTCTCTGTCTATCTGAACAGGATTGATCTGCTGTGTGGCCACTGATATCAGAACTTTCCTGGTGTCGTCTGAGGGAAGCCAGGCGTCAAGCGCTTATCCAGCTCACTGGTGATCAGGGCACATGCGAAAGGGTCGTCGCCGCTTGAGAACACGGCCTGGAGCTTGTTCACGGGCTCGCGGGGCTTACTTGTGGTTTTGTAGCAGCTGGGGTGAAGTAGGTGCTGGTCGGCACAGCTTCCTGAAGCCCGGGGGCCGGCGGAGATTCTGGAGTGGTGGCCGTCTTGGGCAGCTCTGCATTCGGGTTGCTGATTGATATGAAAGAGGTGGATGTCGTGAAGGAATCGAAGAAGTCCGAGGCGGGATTGACCACGGCGTTGTCTGTGAAGAACTTACTGAGGCTGGGACTGGGCTGGCACACTTGAGGAATGAGTTTGTTGGGGGTTTCTGAGCTGCCGATGGTAAAACTGGGAGATTTTACTAGCGTGGGCTGAAAGCCGTCGGGCATCAGGGCTTGTGCTTTGGGTTGCACAGCCTGGCTGAAGATGGTACACACCGGGACAGGCTCCTCTTTGGGGGACGTATCTATATTTATCTCGAGCGCTGTCTCCTGAGCTTTGGGAGACTCTGGGTTTGTGTCGTCCGGGGGAACAATTTCCCTTTTGTCATCCATCTGTGCAGTCTTCTCTTCGTTCTCTTCATCCTGTAAAGGCTCCGATGTCTCCTCAGGTTCGGCAGCACCGTCGTCTTTTCGCTCTTCTGTATCTCCATCCGGTGTTTTGGACTCCAACACATCCTCATCTTCATTCTGGCCCAGAAGTGAGTCGATGGGAACAACGTCCTCTTCCTCGCTGTTGGGCGAGTCTGAGATCATCACGCTCTCCATCATCTGGTCGTTCAGCTTGTCCATTAAGCTCACAGAGTGAGTGCTGTCATCCTGCGGTGACGTGAATGCTTCGGCGTCCAGGTCGATGCTCTCCTCTTGGAAAGATGCTTCTGCGGTGTCGGTCTGGGGCGGGACAGAGGCTTCTAGAGTCTCACCGGCTCCATCTATATCCAGAGTAACAGGCCTGTGAGCCGGACCTTCACTGCTGTCCATGACTCCAGCCTGGATATTCCCTGTGATTCCCAGGCAAACAAAACAGAGATCAATCAATCAGGCTGAGGAATTATACTCACATAAACACCCTTGTGAAAAAGAAGTACACTTTAGCATTCTTATTACAGATATGTGTGAACTAAACGTAATGTTTTCAGACACTTAACTGCATGATATTTACCATTTAATGAAAATGTATTATGGCTTAAATGAATATTAAATACAGTTAGATGAGTGTTTTATGAACCACTTAATTACAAATTTATGTAATTTCATAATTCTATTGTCTTGAACTGACAAGCATGTATGATAAACTAAAATATACTTTAATGTCATTTACATTGAGATTTGTATGTCATGCATTTAAATATATTTGTAATTAGACATTTGTAATGATGAAGCTGTTAGTTAATGTTAGTTAATGTTAGTTAACTTCTTTAAAGGGGTCATGAATTGAGAAATCAACTTTTCCTTGAGCTTTTGATATATAAGAGTTCATCGTACTATAAGAATATCCTGTAAGTTTCAGAACTGAAATCTTCCTTGTTAGTCCAATAAAAGCTTTTATTGACTCCAGACCCAGAGAACGACTGATCCTGGAATGTGTCTATAGATGGTGAAACTCCGCCTCCACAGAAGAAATCAACGCCCACTTCATCATTACAGCGTTAGCCCCGCCCACTGGTGTGTCAGTGAGATGAGGAGGAGAGAAGAGCGATACAGGACTAAAATAACATTACCTTTCAAAGGATCCTAATGCAGGAATATGGTTATTTATTTTCAACAATGTGAATGTCACAGTTTCACTGTGGATTCTTTGGTAAATCAATCGCATTTCAGTGCAAAGTTTTACGATATGGACTCGACAGTAATGCAACAACATGTCAGTAACTGTGTTCATTCTAATGCCTGATCTGATATTAATGATTCATGTGCAGTCAGATGATCTTTGTCTGTGTGTCAGTAAATCAAACCAGTGACTAAACGCTCAACTTCACCTTGTTTCTCTTAGTAGGATGAAAATAATCTGTTATTTAAACAGTGATTAAATTATATATAGAAAGAGATCAAAGAACGCTCCCTTTACAATCACTGGAGCTGTCAATCAAACAGCGTGAGTTTATCAGTGACTGAGTTCTGGACTCGAGCCAAAACTCCCGTTTTATTCAATGAATCTCTTAGTTACATCGAGTTTGCACTGTTAGTTATGATGAAAGCATTCGTTAGTGTGCAGAAATTGAGTTTCAATGACGAGATCACTGCTTTCATGAGCTCAACAACATGTCTGTGATCGACTACAATGTTCATCACTGCAACCTTTCATGCCACGATCTAAATATAATGCCATAGATCTACATGTGATGCTATAATCAACACTTTTCACGATTAGTTAACCTTGAGATCTGTAATAGTAAAAACATGCTAAAAGTTTTTTAGAGAGTAATAATTAGTTATTTCAAATGCAAAGATGTCAGCCAATCACAGCAGTGGGCGTTTACACTGAAGTCTCACAGAGACACGCCCCTTAAAACAGAGCGTTCAAATCAGAGGATAAAATCAGGGTAGAAAAAATGACTTTTATTTCTAAATTATGAGAGTTTTGATGTAAAAATCATACTAACATTATAAGTGCACCCCAGGAAACATTATAAAACAATAAAACAACACAGTTCATGACCCCTTTAAAGCATAAGCAGTGTCGAGGGTAACGCAGTACATGTAATGCAAGTTACGTAATCAGATGTTTCAAGCAAATAGTAAAGTAATGCATTACTTTTCAACTTACAATAAAATATCTGTCACTTTTTCAAATAAGTAACACAAGTTACTTTGTTTCCCCATGTAACGCAATATTGACTGGACTCGTAATGCAATATTGTAATGCATTGCTCTTAAGTTACGTTCCCCAATTCTGACCTCAAGATTATTGAAACATGATTTAAAATGAGGTTTAAAGTAAAACTTTTAATTTGACATTATTGCAAATTGCACATTTTTTTACAAGCATACATAGTCATTAAAGTCATTGATATTATATTATGTGCAAATACATTTTGTTTAAAATATACTTTTAAAATTTATAAGTAATTGTATAATTCAAGCACACTTTTTCACAAGAGCATTCATACTGGGGTTTCTTATATTCATATAACACAAGACATTTGCAATATTTATATTTTTTGCTGGATTTTGCGAAATAATATTCAAGAAAACGTTAATTTATCGCATTAAGTTACTTATAACACAAATCAGCTGTCTAAATAACAGAGAAATATGCCCATTTTTTAATAATGATAAAACCTTGAAGCTTGATCGTTTCTGAATAATAAGAATAACAGAATGTCAAATGAGCTTCGTGGACTCATTATATAAACAATGAAAGAAATCAAACATTTTGGAGGATAAACATAATTAAAACACAGTCTATCAATAATATCATGTCTGAAGAGCTCTGTATCAACAACATGATGAATGTAGACTAAAATACAACAACTGTTGAACTGACATTCAGGAGACCGTCATATTCTTCACAACACTAACGCAAAGAGAGAAAACTATACTATAGTAAACTATAGTAAGAGAGTAAAAGATGATTTTACCTTCAGTGAAATGAGCGCTGATGACAGCAGTGTAAACACACGCATGCGCACTGACGTAGGAAGAGAACCCTACGGTGTGCGAAAGGTGTCAAACATCTGCGCTACGGAGAACGCTGCTATTCTCGAAAACACTTCCGCTCACAAAACACTACGCACGAATTTACACAGAACAGAGTTACGCGAGTTCCGTACGCCGTTTTCGTAAGTCTTATTTTACTTCCGCGGAACTGCTGTACTTGTCATTAGTGTGTGATAAACAGAAGAATGCTTTGCTCAGAATTAGATCATAAATGAATAAATGAATGAGTGAAGATGGAGGATGATGCACCGGTTATTTATGGGCTGGAGTTTCAGGTACTGCAACTCTGTTTACCTTTTTATGCTTACACACAACAATCTCATATAGACACACTAGTGCCTGTGTTTGTAAAATGATTAATATCAGGCGTTTGTGTATTAAACATGGCAAATGGAGAGATATATATCCAAATATCATTGTATGTGTGGAAGCAGATGGTAGGACAGGCTATCATAACACTATGATTGACATTTTCATATGTTATATGTCATGGCAAAAATAAAAGAGAAGGTGCATATTGCTGAATACACACATATATATATATATAAAACATGGCATTTTGTTTGTGCATGCTCAAGAACACACACTAATGAACACACCGATGAAATGCAGTCTAGGTAGGCAGCAGCTGGCAGGCTTTTTGTGTCACAAATGTACTGTGTTTTGGCTGTGTATGATTAATGCATGGCTGTATTCCTCTGCGCATGTTTCAGGCGCGTGCTCTGACAGCTCAGACAGCTGAGACAGATGCCATCAGGTTTCTCGTGGGCACACAGTCACTCAAGTTTGATAACCAGGTGAGTGAATGTACACATGCTGCAGATTTATCCTGAATCCTCATATTTGCTGTAATGATTGCCAGGGATGATGTTACACAGGGGAATTCAGGAGGATTGGGACATTTTTTCCCAGTCAAAAAGACCCTGAATTCAGCCCTATATTCAGAACAGAACTCTTTTGAACAGTCGGTGTCATATTTACTCTTAATTCATTTCATAATACACTAACTAATGTTAGGATGATGCCACAGAACTACATCACAACAAATGAGCTGCTGCTCCCGCCCCCTTTCCAGAAGAGGGCGGAGCTTTAACAGCTCAACAACAACAAAGCTGGAGAATCTCACGCAGCCAAAATGAGGATTGTCAGTAACGGTGTTCAGCCTTACATTGTTCAAACCGGAGTCGACACTGATGGAGAGACTCAGGAAGAAGTTACAACTTTTAGACGTTTCTGAATGGTTAGTGGATAAATTGATGTAGTTGCTGTGGAGTTGATTCAACTCATCCACTAGCATGTGCCGTCATGTTCATCTTTTGTGCAAAACCCGTATGGACGCCCGCTATACATAGCGTAAAAAATATCGCTCAACCCAGTAAATGTACCAGAGACACGTATGTATGATGTGATGTGTCCCATTTAATAGTGACTGTTTGCAAACAAATTTCCCAAAACTCCCACTGTTTGAATAAGATACTTAGCCTTTAAGATGACAGAGTTGTGCTCATCAGAAACTGTTTATATTCACTTGTAGTGAAGGGCACAACAATCAAGATTCAAGGAAAGAGACTTTAATAATTAAATCCAACGAGCACAGGAAAACTCAGGAGAAAGAGTATACAACCATGAATAGCACAAACAATACCGGACAATGAGCTGAGGAAACTAAGGGCTTAAATACACAGATAGGGTAATGAAGGTAAAACAGAACAGGTGTAGAGCTAATTAATAATAATCAAGGAAACTAATTGGGGAACAGAACTCAATCAAAGCAGAACAAAACACGATGAAACTAAACAGATATAGAACTACATGTTACAAAAAATACATTAAAGGGGACCTATTATGCAAAATTCACTTCTGCATGGTGTTTGGACATAAATGTGTGTTGGCAGTGTGTGTACACAACCACCCTATAGTGATAAAAATACACCTGCTTTTATTTTTTTTAATCCCCTATAAATCATAAGCAGTGTCTCAGAACAAGCCGTTTCCAGATCCCTGGCAGTGTGACGTCACATTAGCCACAGGCCCCGCCCACGAATGTTGACAGACACTGCCGTTTTAACATAGAACCGCCCTGAGCGAGTTCACAGCAAGTGTACACAGTCCACCATTGTTGCACTGACGAGAACGTCTCCCGAGCGTTTTAGGTGTTCTGTAGCTGGATGGATTAATCCACAGAGCTCTCTCCATTTACTCCTGAAATCTGAGCCGCTGAAGACGAGGTGGATTCATTTTGTTTTCAAAGAAAATGCTCCTTCAACTCTACCGAAATTTGTTTATGTCTGCGCGAATCATTTCACTCTGGACAGTTTTGTGAACAAATGTCAATACAGAGGGACAATACAAAACAGAGACTGTGCTAAAATGTGTTACTCAAGGATAGATCAGTAAACTGTTCGTGATCCAGCTTACAGCCTCCAGAGTGATACTGGATACGGCAGTAATGAAGGCGAGAGCACTTTATTACAGTTCATCGGAGTTGATTTACAGATATAAAGTTTACCAGTTTATTAAGCACCACCCGAAAAGGCATAAGGTCTGTATATATTTGTGTACTGTTAGTTGTAACGATTGTTTCTGTGTAATTTGCTGTGTATGTTGATGATAATGCAAGGGAGAGAGAGAGTTTATGGATAATATTTTAATGCACGGTTTGCACTGTTTTATTAAGCTCTTACAGTGATTTCCTAGAGTGAAAACGGACGCTTCATCTTTTGTGTGAAGTACAATAAACATCATAAAACTCATCGGTAAACAGGTTTGTACTAATATAGTGGATAAAAACAAGAAGACAATATAAGTTTTAACCGTAATTAAACTCAACTATACCTGTTCTATCTCCATGCAGCATATATTCACAGTTTCTGTCATTATAGCACGTCCTGACTGAATCCGAAGAATCAGCTCTTGAAGCTCCGCCCTCTTAGGCCAAGCTCAGCAGCTCATTTGCATTTAAAGGGACACACACAAAAATGGCTTGTTTTTGCTCAACCCTAAAAATTGGGATGGCAATTTTAACATGTTATAAAAAATTATCTGTGGGGTATTTTGAGCTGAAACTTCACATACACACTCTGGGGACATCAGAGACTTATTTTACATCTTGTAAAATGTGGCATAATAGGTCCTCTTTAAGGTCAATAATAAATAATAAGATAAACAATAAGATCAAGGCGATTAATAATAAATACCATCACACATTAGACATCAAAATCCAAAATCTTTTAATTTCACATTTATTTAAATAAACTATATTATTACATTATATTAATTAATTATAACTAAGATATAAAATAATACATAGTATAGTAATGCAATAATAATATAATAAAATAAATAGACAAATAAGAAAATAAGATTATTAAAAAGATTAATATTAAATAAGATTATACATTATTTGCCTTAAATAAACTGCATAACATATATTCCAGATAAAGCAGTAACTGAAATTAAGCAAATGATCCTGATATATTATAAGAAATAAAATAAAAAATGTTATTATTTAGTCACTCATGCTGTTTCAAATCCAAACCTGTTTGGCTTTATTTCTTCTGTGGAACATAAAGGAAGATATTTTTGATGTTCACACAATGAAACTCAATGGGGTCAAAACATTAAAACATCACTGGAATTGACTTTCATTCTTCAAGATGTTCCACAGGAGAAAGTCATACAACATTTAATCATTTAACTCCTGACTGTTTGCAAACCTCTATAATAGCTGTGCATGAGTTCTGTAAAACTTACACTTTCATGACCTGCAGGATATTTGTCAAGAATTGTGGGCGGCTTCACTGGACAAACCAGATTTATGTGCAGCTATCATAACAGAGCATTAGGAATGGAGGATATGTGTGTCAACTGCATGATTTGTGTAAATTCAGTATTATTTTGTAAAGTATCTGTGAAATATCATAGCTTCATCAGGGCAGGGCTGTATTTAAAATGTATTCTTATTATATAGTTATAAATCCTTATTTATAACTTATGAGCACAACTGTATGTCTTTAAGAGTATTTTCTCATTTGGAAGCTGCCAAATAGTGTATTTGCTCTTGTTTTAAGCATATACAGTATCAACATTATTAGTATGGTAGGAAAATGATTATTTGCTGTGATCAAAAGCACTTGGTCTTCATAAATGTGCCCTGCAGCAGGTCGTTTCCTCGACACACACCGAGGCCTGTGTGTCATTACTGATCCGAGCGTCCTCGGGTCGAGAGCTGGGCCTGAATGAAGCTAAAGTGCAGGCCATTCTCTACCTGAGCCCCTGACCCCTCCTTCACATAATGACTACGGCAAGAGACGAGGCCCATGTGATAATTCACTCGGCATCTGTAGAGCACGGGCTGATAAATCACGATGAGTCTCTCCAACCCCAGCGCTCATTACAGAACCTTCCAGTGCCTCCAATTATCCTGTCCAGCCATTGGAATTTATTTGTATTGCTTCCCTCCATAAAATTATAACGTTGCCTAATAATTCTCCTTCAGTGCAGTCCAACCCAAGGTTAATGGCTTCCTCTCCAACTTTCAGCAGCCTGAAATGCAGAGATGCCCTCACGTATGCATGCGCTTTCTCTGTCTCAAGCCCTGGGTATTCTTCGTTTTTTACACGTTTGCTAGTGTACACGCGCGCAGCCTTGCAAAGTACACTTCACTTGACTCATACGCATGCACAATTTTGAGCAATCTCTCTGAGTTACAACCCATGTAAACATCTTTGTATTCTATCATGCTAGAGTTGTGCAAATGAGGATACTTTCTGACCTCTTCACACAATCTCCCGTCTATATAGGCCTCCATTGTCGCTGTAGCTCGCATGCGTTCCTGTCTGTTCTGTTTATGCAGGTTTTCCTTGTGAATCGACGCCCTCAGGGCACGGCTGCCACCTTGTGGATAAACTAATTACGCGGTGCGCGTACTCTTCTGATGACGAAATTTGCGTCGCACACTGTAAAAAGTGAACTACTAAACTAAATGTAAATACTGAACTATACAATATAACAATGTTATAACTGACAAAATTCTTCTTTTTATATATATATATATATATATATATAGTGGACTTCACTTCACAGGACAAAAACACAGATTAGAAGTATTTCTGTTTTCGAACAGGATTTTGCAATTACTCTATGCACACAATGAAATCACTTGGAGTAGAATATTACCCACAGTGCACCTGCGGTCTCTCAGTAAAATAAAAACTCTTCAAATGTGTGCTGCTTTGCGTAACTTTTATGCATCTAACATAAGAAGATTCAAAAGTCACTTCAAAGCTGGGAAATCAGTGTCAGGAGTGTGTGAAGTTAAAAAGCGTTTGAGATTTAATTTTCTGTCATATTGAAGTAAATATCTGCGAGTGAAGTCCCAGCTCTTTTAACTGCCTCAGCGCTGTGCTTTTTTCTCTTCCGCAGATTCACATCATTGACTTTGATGATGAGAATAATATGATTAATAAGAGCGTTCTCCTGCACGATGCGGGTGAGATATGGCACATCAGCGGCAGCCCTGCAGACAAGGCCGTGCTGACCACATGCTACAACAAGAGTGAGTCCTTCTCTTCCTCTCACAACACAGTTTGTGTTTTACGACTGCCTACAGATGTTCACGTTGAGCAACCAATCACAGAAATGTGCAAGTTTTCCGCCAAATGACTAGAGTCTTTAAAATCAAGGTTCATTATTGGCATCTGTGGTTCCATGAAGACACTTTAACATCCTTTCAAATGCACAAAAGATTCTTTATAGTTCTTTAGATTATTCAACCGTTCTTCACACTAAGAAAAACATGGTTCTTTAACAACTGCTCTCTGAAAAGTTTTTGGGGAACCAAAAATGTTTCTTCTATGGCATTACTGTGAGAACTTTTATTTTTAAGATTGTAGGAAAACACACAAGAGACAGACATGTTTGAACTCTTAAAGAGGTCATATTATGCTCTTTCACAGAGTCTTGATTAGGGTTGCAAAGGGGCGGAAAGTTTCCGGTAAAATTCCAGAGGAGCTTAACCTGGGGAATTTTGGAAATATTCCAATTTGGAAACTTAACAAGAATTTATTTACAGGAATTTATGGGAATTAATTGGAAATTTTGGGAAACTTATATAAATTTATAATATTTATATAAAATGTATCATATAAAAACAGATATAAATATTTTGTTTGGTCATAACATGAAATAACAGTTATTTATTTTTTGCATTCAATTAATTCTAATTTAGTAATTATGTAAAATAAATATATTTTTATTGCAGCAATTGTTGTGTGTTATTTATTTCAGTGTCACATGATCCTTCAGAAATCATTCTAATATGATGATTTGACACTCAGTTATTATCAAAGTTGGAAACAGTTGTGCTGCTTAATATTTTTTTGGAACCTGTGATACTTTTTTCAGGATTCACTGATTAATAAAAAGTTAAAAATAACAGAATTTATTCAAAATAGAAATCTTTTCTAACAATATCACTTCAATATCACTTTTTTATCAATTTCACACATCCTTGCTGAATAAAAGTATTAATTTCTTTCAAAAAAAAAAAGAATGAAAATAAAAAAAATACCTAACCCCCAAATTTTGAATGGTAGTGTATATTGTTACAAATTATTTCTATTTTAAATAAATGCTGTTCTTTAAATTTTTATTCATCAAAGAATCCTGAAAAAGTATCACAGGTTATAAAAAATATTAAGCAGCACAACTGTTTCCAACATTGATAATTGAGTATCAAATCATCATATTAGAATGATTTCTGAATCTTTCTGAATGATGCTGAAAATTCAGCTTTGCATCACAGAAATAAATTATATTTTTATGTATATCAATATGGAAAACCATTATGTTAAATTGTAGTTATGTTTCACAATATTACTGTTTTTTTCTGTATTTCTGATCAAATGTGCATGTTATGGACTGGAGGAGTGCAGGGGGTGTGTCCTCAATAGTCCTGCAGTAAGTCATGTGATGTGTGAATGTGATTGAGGAATGTGCAGGGTAAAAATTCAACTGAAATTGCATTAAATCTGGTTGTTTTAATCAAAATGATGCTGCAAATTTTTTTTTTTTCAACTACATTTAAGTAGCCTATAGACTAACCTGCAATTTTGCAAATTCCCTGTTTATTCCCATTAATTCCCGTTAATTCCCATATATTCCCATTAATTCCCATGCTCCTCTCTTCCCAGTCTGTCAGTAACGCTCTGTTTACTTCCTGTCTCTATGAAGCCCCTCCTTCTGAAAAGCACAATGTGCTCTGATTGGTCGGCTGGAGCAGTGTGTTGTGATTGGTGTTTGGGAAATGCCCCGCCCCTTACCATAACCGCCAGTTTCAACACACTACTGACTAACTCAACCAGGCCCCGCCCCTTTATTCAGCGCATGAATTATTTAAATGAGGAACATTGTGAAGATGGAGTTCAGAAACACTGACACTGATGTAGAGAAGAACTCTTCATGCTCAAACAGCAACATTACACACTAAACAAAGATGAAGATGGAAAAAGCATATTAGGTGCTCTTCAAAGATAAATTGGACAGTATTCACTTTTTAATGCACATTCCTGGTCTTATTATGCACAATTCATATTTCAGTCAGAAAGACATCACATTACAGAATTCAAATGGCTCATGAATGCCTTTTCATTTTAGCGTTAAAGATGCACTCAGTAACTGTTTGTTTAATCACTTTAACTATAAAATAATTCCACCTAATGAAACTTAAAAATGTAAGTTCAGTTGCTGCCTTGAACTTTCACAGTCAAATTGGCTGTAATTTCCACTCATGTTTTAAAGTATACTTTGATTTGAAGGTATATGTACGAACTGCATCCAGTCAGATTATTGGTATCATTCAGAATATTTCATCCAGATCGGGCTACATTACGCCAGCATTTGGTGGGAGGGGGTTAGTCTATTATAATAGTCTATTTTAAGTCCATTTTGAAAATGTAAACTCATCACAGTGCGTTCTGAGATTGCCACATCTGCATAAGGCTTTGTGCAATGCTTCAATATTTTGATCAAACAATATATCTTATATGGCAGCTTAATTTTGCTACAGCTTTTTTTTAATCACAAGCATGACTATGATGTCTTAAAATGTTGTGGTTTGATTTGTCTTGTCTTAAAGTACTCAGTTTCTCAACAAGTATAATGTTTTCATTTATGATTCCTCTGCTATCTACAAGGGTTTTGTACTTGTTTTCTGTTTGTTAATAATTTTGCTTCAGTGTAACATCATGGGTGACAGTCCACAAAAGACTTTCTATGTGCTGTGAGTTCATGTCACACAGGCTGTTAATGCAATATATGACATATTCTTGCACTCGCCTCGAGGCAATTAAAAAACGTAGACAAACATGAAGAAACAATTGAAAGAGAAAATTTTAATTAAATCCTGTGTTTATGAGACTGACGCCCGTGGCTGGTTACTGACAGTTCACATAGTGGGAAAAAAAGATTTGAGTGAAAACTAGGATATGACTTTTTTTCCTTCATTTCTCCTTCCATCTTCATTATGATGAGGCCAATGTGCAAGATGTCATAGTGGAGTTCAAAAGAGGAATGTAATTACCGTGACATTCAAGCTAATGGAGTAGCCGGGCGGCACGGAGTCTGCCTCCATCATCACCCCTCCCGCCACCTTATGCTGCGCTGAGCGCTGAATTATCTGATCTGAGAACAGCGCTGATGCTGACGCTGCCATACGCTTGTGCTCCAGTACATTTCAACAGCTTTACTAGGGAAGAAGAACTGCAGAATGAAATCTGACAAGCTTAATTAGTGGATTAGTGAATATTACAAACTGTAACTATTTACATTACAAAATGTAACTATTTTTCAAAAAATTATGTCTTTTACAGAACAGAAATTTTATAAAAGCAATAAGCCGTTTGTGGCTGTGCATTGCAATGGTTTTTATCACAGTTAATCAGTGGTGGATGAAGTTCAAAAATCCCGTAAATACTGAAGAAGATATTCACTTCTTCTTTTCATTTTGTATCTACAGTAAAACTGATGCCACTTCCTTTCACTTCTTTTCTCTTCTTATTTTTGTATGTACTTAAAGGGTTAGTTCACCCAAAAATGAAAATTCTGTCATTAATTACTCTCCCTCATGTCGTTCCACACCCGTAACACCTTCGTTCATCTTCAGAACACAAATTAAGATATTTTTGATGAAATCCGATGAGGCCTCCATAGCCAGCAATAACATTTCCTCTCTCAAGATCCATTAATGTACTAAAAACATATTTAAATCAGTTCATGAAGCCACGAGAATATTTTTGGAGCGCCAAAAAAACCGACTTATTTAGTGATGGCCGATTTCAAAACACTGCTTCAGGAAGATTCAGAGCACAAATGAATCAGTGTGTCGAATCAGCGGTTCGGAGCGCCAAAGTCACTTCAGCATTTTGTATAGCACAATGGTAATTCAAAGTGCTTTACATAAAGATGAAGAATAAAAAATAGAACATAAGGAATAGAAATAACAGTAAAAACAGATAATTTTGCTATCTGGATGGAAGAGCTTGGAAGTCTTAGGGAGTTTTTGTTGTTGTTGTTGTCCGTCAGAGCGGATCTAAACGGATCTTCCTCACACGACAGTAACCATGACATTCTTCTCCTGTTTGTTATCATTAATGTTCATTGGGATGTTTAGT
The DNA here is from genome assembly GCF_018812025.1 of Megalobrama amblycephala. Taxonomy (NCBI): domain Eukaryota; kingdom Metazoa; phylum Chordata; class Actinopteri; order Cypriniformes; family Xenocyprididae; genus Megalobrama; species Megalobrama amblycephala. The sequence goes on along the minus strand of NC_063048.1, from coordinate 667,145 downwards.
GTTCTACTCTGTTATTTAGCACGTTTATTGCATTATTTTAGTGTCATGTATGTTATGCTGATGGTGTTTTGTCTTTGTGACTGCAGGTGTGTGCAGGATCATTCATACTCACAGACCCTTACAGTAACAATCATGCATTATAGTCTTTAAGCACTGTAACAGTGGCCACACACCACAGACCCTTTTATGTGCATTATTTGCCCACAATACAAAATTTTACTGTGCTATAGTTTTAATTTATTTTCAGACTCAGTCTTGGTTTTGGTGTTTTATTATTTGTTGTTGGCACCAGAACCTCAGTTTATAGTTTTGTTCTTTTGTGCACATCATGTCTCAGAATGACAATAAACCTTCCTTGAGTCCTTGAACATTATGTCACTAATGATATATGGTTATTATAAGTTGTAAAACACTGGAAAGATTGTCATTTTTTACAGTGAATTTCTTGCAATCACAACTGCCAGTTTTTTTTGTTTTTTTTTACAGTATGAGTTATGAACTTTTAAAAATACTTGAGAGAATGCACAAACCATATGTTGTTGTAAGTGTGTAAGCATTGCCTACAGGTTTGATCTGTAACCCATAACTAGCAGGACAGTTTTCAGCAGATGCAGAAAGTGCTGATATGCATTTCTGGACATCTCCCAAAGTGCCCATTACACCAGAGGCAGCGAGAACACTATGAGATCGCACTCCAGCTGATTCTTACACACATCCTACGAGTAACATTATTTATTTATTCGCTTATTTTTCTGATAACAGTATGTTTAGAATGATTTCTGAAGGATCATGTGACACTGAAGACTGGAGTAATGATGCTGAAAACTCAGCTTTGATCACAGGAATAAATTACAATATGTTCTCATAGAAAACAGATCTTTTCAATTGTAATAATATTTCACAATGTTACTGTTTTTACTGTATTTTTGAGGAGATATATGCGGCTTTGGTGAGCAGATGAGACTTTTTTCAAAAACAAAAAACATTTTAATGTTTCCAAACATCACTTTTTTTTTTTTTTTTTTTTTCAACAAAAAAAAAAAATATTGGCTTTTGTTTGAACATTACAAAACAATAAAGTAAATTAAAAAAAAAAACACAAGAAACCTAGAACAGAACTAAAACATAAAATAAAGTAAGTAAAATACATCATATACATCACATTCCACAGCCTTTTATTATGTAGTTTAATTTTGCTATTTTACCAGTTATTGATTATTCTGCTGGAATACAAGGACTGGATCATATATTGGACATGTCCATTACAAAAGAAAAACAGAGATGGGTATTTCATCATCACAGGTTATCTGATCCACTTGGTTGCAATAGTGTAAAAATGGAGTCCAAATTTGATAAAAGTCTTTTAGTTTCCCTTTAACTACATATGTCAGTTTTTCCAAGGCAAGGTTGTTAGTCATTTCTTTAAACCATTGATTAGGGGATGGTCCTTGTGTCTCCTTCCATTTTAAAGCAATAACACGCTTGGCCTGAAGCAAACTAAAATCAATTAATTTGCGCTTCCTTGCATTCACCTCCAAATTTACTGGATATATATGAAATAAACAAAATTTGGGAGCAAGAGGGACATTTTCTTCAGTCAGTTTACCAATCATAAGAACAATCTCCTTCCAGAATCCTTGAATCTCATTGCACTCCCATATACAGTGATAAAGGGTACCAATTTCTTGTTTACATTTTAAACAACTGTCTGGAATATTGGGATTAAATTTATGTAATTTGACTGGGGTAAGAAGGAGCCATTTATAGTGCAGCAATTCACACCTATTGACACTGTTGTTTTGTGCAAATAAACAAGATTCCATCCATTCTTCTTTAGAAAGATCTCCAAACATCACTTCTGACAGGTTCTGTGTATGTGTACTGATCTTCACCAATCTTAATGAAAAGTGCAATGAGTGATCTGGCCTCCAGAGGCAGTATACGCTACACAGAGAACAAAGCTGCACGTCCCTGTGCTGCTCATATGTGCTGCTGGAAGACAGTCCAGAGATGCATCAGAAACAAACCATATTCATTACCCAGAATTACATTAACCCTCCAATAATATGATCAAATCTATTCACGTGATCTATGTAGGTGATGTGTGCGTTTTTATTTAATTTAGGTTGGTGTTCACTCAGTCTGCTTTAGATTACAATCGAGCTGAAGCTGTTGTGCATGTGTTTTAAGCATGTTTTGTGTATATGCATGCTTATGTGAGATTCTGAACGTGTGTGTGTTTCCTGTCGGCAGCGTCTGAGAGCCGTGTGCTCACGTGCGCGGCGGTGTGGAGGATGCCCCCGGAATGGGAATCAGGCAGCCACGAGTCCCCCGATGATTCATCAAACAACCCGCAGACCTTGGAGCTTCTCTGTCACCTTGACAACACGGCCCATGGCAGCGTGGCCTGGTACGCCACACGCTATCGATTCAGCCTTGCAGCTTCCCCATTCACCTCCCTCTTTCCTAGCTTTGCTATCGTCCTCGTCATGGCTTTTATTTCCATTTCTCTCTCTGCCTCGCTTTGTCTCCGTCTCTTGCAGCATTTTGGCTCTGCCTCCCTTCGATCTATTGTTCTGTTCTGTTCTAGATGCTACAGAAATCTATTTGCACTGTATTTCATGCACCCATCTGTTCGGTTTTATTTTCAACCTCCGCCTGTTTCTTTTGTCTCAGCTGCACGCTTTATTTCATGCACCATAATTCACAACACAGAATAAAGAAAAAAATCCTGCTTGTGTTTTGAAGCTTTTGCCAAATGGCAGGCCATCATACTCGCATCCATCAGATGAGGGAGTTGCACACATACTAATGGATCTTTGCTTCAGCTGAACTAAAAAATTCAACAAATTCAGATCTCCTGCTCACTGTATTGGAACATAAATGGCCAAGTTAAAGCTTAAAAGAATAGTTCATACGAAAATTTCAATCGTTTACTCATCATCATGTGGTTCTAGTTCAAAACCCATCTGATTTTTTTTTTTCTTCCGTGAACACAAAAACAGATGTTATGCAGAATGACCCAGCTGCTCTTTTCCATACCACCAAAAAAAGAAATTTAATTTCTTATTAAACTCTAAATAAGAAACTAAAACTGCCAGTAGGTGTCAGTAAATGTCTTAAAGTCGGCATGAAATCAAAATTGAAAAGTGAATATTATTAGTCTTGTGGTGAACAATTCATCAAGTAAATACACAGAAAAAAATTGTTTGTCATGGTAATCTTCAATCAAAATCTAAAAAGTTACTTCCGGTCTGGAATGGCGTTCCTTCTCAGATGACGTCAGTTTGACGGCTTGGGTTGAAAATGCGTAAACCACTCCTCTGCAACCGTTCGTCTGCTATGAGCGAGAGATGGAGAGGAGGAGCGCTGAAGTAAAACTCCACCCTCTATTCAATATTCTGTTTCACTTGGAAATACGTCACAACACTGGAGAAAAGACGTTTGAACTTCCGGTTCACGGGGACTTTAATGATGAAGTCGTTCATTAATTCATTCGATTCATTCTAATGGCCGATTCATTTGTGAAGTAAATGGTTCTCTTCAGGCTTGTTGGACTTGAAGCGGTGCTGCACACACCGATTGGTGTATGACATCAAAGTAGTAATCGCTCTCACCGTACTTTGATATCATACACCTATCGGTCTTTGTAGCGCCGCAGCCGCTTCAAGTCCAGTAAGTCTTTTATGAATGGTCTGCTGAATCTTTGATTTAACTCGGTTCCTTCGAAATATTGATTCGAACAGTTCTGCTTAGTGCAACAGGTCTGCTTTGTCTTTGAATTTTCATTTGCAAAATTGAACAAATAAAATAAAATAACACAATAGTATTTACTGAACTGTTGTATAAAACCAGTATTGCATTTGCACGCTTTATATAGGCTATAGGACAAAAACAGCACTCATGTAATATTGCACTCGTTATTCGTGTGATGTTGCTTAACTCTTATGATCTAAATATGAGACAAAAACTCAAACGGGGCATTTTTGCCCCAATATCTTTCTGACTGCCTTCTATAGGCTTCATCATGCAGTTGTAGCTCTGCATCATATTTGTCACCAATCAACTGTATGAAATATCAGATGAACTATATAGGTCTGGGGCAGGGCAAGTTCATTAAATGCATTAAAAATGTATTAATTTTTACCCTAACTAATTACTCTAATTAACGCGTTAAATCGACAGCCCCAGTTAGAACCGATGTCTTTTGGGGCCAAACTTGGTGCAACATTTTGCAACTTTGAATATGCATAAGCACGAATGAGGCTTGCAGCAGCCTTTTACTCTGTCCTCAAAAATTGCTTGATTGAAGATGTTCCTGGTAACCTCGTTTCCCCCATCATTCATCCGTCTGACAGGGGACAGTATATACCGCCCTGGGGCCATCGACAGCAGATGCCAGATTGATTAGACAAACTGCAATGGCTTGAACTATAACGTAGACGCCTTATAAAAACGCAGTGTTTGATAAACAATAGCATGATGATGAATCAGTATGCCAGAATCACAATAAACCCTGAATAACCCACATGTAGCTCTGCTAACGTGAGACTGACGTAATGATGGAACATTTCTTAGCCAATGCATCCATGACCTTGAACGGCATGGCAGATATTTTTTTCATCTGTTGTCTTTGCTGGAGAATTAGTCAACTTTCGAGCATTTGATATATTGTTTCCCCCCGACTCTGATTACTGTATAAGTAATCTACAAACATGTGGAGGAGAGCAGGGCGCAACCTAACACGTTTTACCCAAACAGCTTACTGAAGAATATTGCAAGCAGTCTATTATAACAGTCAACAATATTTGCGGTACACAATGTCAGGTTTCAAGTAACCTTTATTAGTACATTAGCTAGAGCAGAAGTGAAATGCAGAAAAGTTTTTTTTTTAAATAGTTTAGATAAGAAGTGCCTTTGGTTTTGGCAGATCAGGTGGAGGTTGGTAGCACATTCAATCAAAGACAAACAGAGAATGGACAAAATAAAGTTGTGCAATTTACATATAAATGCACCGGAGACAACAGAAAAACATATAGAGAGCAGCAGCTTTCGTTTCTGCTCTGACAGCCGCAAGACTGGCCGAACACTGTGAGTGTGTGTTAGAAATCAGGAATGGTGAGAGAACATTGTGCTTGGTACATTTTTCGTCTTCAAGCCAAACTTGGGTCTTCAGCCAACAAAGTGTAAATCCCGTCTGGCTAGAGCGTGTCCCATAATGTTTACGCATTAGGTCAGTAGGTGGCGAGTCAATGGTCTTTTGTGGCTGTTTGAACACATTCGACCACATGAGCGTCTACACTAAGAAAGCAATCCGGTTGAATGTTTTTTATTAAATACCCATGGAAGTGGTCAATAGTGGACAAGCTCAAAATGTTTTACATCCCATTTACACCTTGTCCACTTGTGATCTGATCGACCAAAATCTTAATACCAGGTGGAAACAGGGCCATGGAGACATCAGACTCTGTGAGAGGACAGAAGGAGGAAATTGGGGGTTGGTTGTGGATGTGTGCTGTACAGAACTGGTTGCTGATGGTCACTACCTTATCTGTGAAAAAGGTGGCAAAGTCCTCAGCAGTCAGAGAGATAGTGGGAAGACAAAGGCGATAATGTGAACAATTTGGAGGAGAAGGAGAGAAGGCATTGATACTGGCTCGGATTGGCTACATCTTTTGACGTATGCCTTTACCTCTCTGCAGCACTCAGCTTGGTCCAGTGGTCACAAAGAGTATCGATGAGCAAGTTGCTAGAGGGTATCGCACATTCTGGAGAGGAAAGGACAGGTATTTTCAGTGTTAAATTGGAGTATGTATAGAATCATTCACATCAAGTAAGAAGTAATTAGAGGAGGAAAGGGATGCAGGCACCACAGAGAAGAAGCATGTGGGGGAGAGAGTGCAAAGGTTAGCAAAGGTTACAACAAGAAAAACTAGCTGTTTCCCTGCTTAGTGTGCACCTGGGGTGTGCTTTCTTCTAAGGTCAAACAATGCCAGAAGAGCTAGGAAGTCAGCTGCTTGAGGTTTGTCCAGGTGAAGTGGAGAGCTATTCTCAGGGAAAGAGAACAACAGCATATCTAGCACCTCGAGGAAGATGCCGGTTGACCTGGAGGACAATAAATGACAACAACGTAAAGTTGGGCTGGATTGACAAAAGTGGTGTTATGATATTAATATGATACATTAAAAGGGGCCTATTATGCTCTTTTGGTTTTACCTTTCCGTAAGTGTTGTAATCTGCAGAGTTACAAAGCACAAAGTCCATGCCAAAGTGAGTTAATTTCTCCAACAGAAGACTCTTCCTTGCCATTGTCCTGCCATTGTTTCTTTGACATTGCTCCATCAACATGTAAAACATTTGCACAATGTCCGCCTACTGGCTACTTTGGCTCACCCTCAAACAAACGAACTTTAGTTATAAGGCTGGGAAGAGTTTTTTGCTATGAGTAAACACCGTGTTTTTGTTTGTTTGTTTGTATGTAAGGGCAAAACATCATTACATGGACTTCCAAAAGGATAAAATAAAATGTATTTTAATTGTATTTTAATGCACTCAGCAGTACATTTTGTTGTGTTGTGTGCTGTGAGGATCAATGCAGCTCAGCATGTTAATGGACATACAATTCACAAATCACATCTGAAATGTAAGAGAAGTATCAAATAACCACCACTGTGAAACGTCCTGCACAAGTCGTGCTTGAGAAGGTGGTTCAAGTCAATCAGCTTGTTGCTCTTGACTGTCATGATCGGATTTGGGCTTGAACTGATATGGCAAAAGTGATGCCTTAGTGTAGTTACAGTTACAGTGTTTACATCTCCTTTTTAAAGCACCGAGAGCTGAAACGTGCAGGTTATAGTAAAGGGCGTTACGTTTCCGACACACACTCTAGGCGTCTCCAAACTTGGCCCTGGAGGGTCACTGTCCGGCAGAGTTTAGCTCCAGCTTGCCTCAACACACCTGCCTGGAAGTTCCTAGTATGCCTAATCAGACTTTGAGTAGCTGGTTCAGGTGTGTTTATTTGAGGTTGGAGCTAAACTCTGCAGGACAGTGGCCCTCCAGGACCGAGTTTGGAGACCCCTGCTCTAAGCAGTAGACCAACATTCATGTAAACATATTCTTGTAGACCCCTAAACAAAATTATGAACCTGTAATTGAGCATAATAGGGGACCTTTAGTGCAGAGAGAAGAGAAAAGAGTGAATTACGAAGTCTTTTAAATTAGAAAACCTGTCTACCCACCTTGTCCAGTAGGACAGGAGGACTGTGTGTAAAAGTCCAGGTCAATGGTCTAAATGGTTCATCAGCAGCCTGAAGGCCACAACAGCAGTTTAGGCCACCTGTCACAAGCTGAAAGGTTGGTTGAGAGCAGTCAACCAGTCACGTCTGCTTGGAAGGCACAAGGCCTGCATGGCACCAAAGGGTATTTTGACTGTTGTTGGTGTATGTGGTTGGGTAAACAGGTTAGCAACTTTCACCAGAGCTATGAAGCTACGGTTGCCTTTATCATCTCTGGCAAGAAAGTTAATGTAGTACAAGGACATCAGATACCCATGCTGGGGTGGGGGAGGATGTCTGGGGTGTGTTTCAACTTTTGAAAGAGCTGGTGAACAGCCAGGACCAGAAACCAGGTCCTTGCATCTGCACATGGCTGGCATAAGATTTGCAAGATTTGGCCAGTGACTGTTGAAAAAGGGCTGGTAGGCAAAGTGTATGCTGATTTAGGTAAGGTTGTTTGGGATTTACAGTTTTTCTTCAAGGCCCTCAGCACATTGGCCATGACAGGGTCTCAGTCCTGGAGGGTCGCTGTCCTGCAGAGTTTAGCTCCAACTTGCCTCAACACACCTGCCTTGAAGTTTCTAGTATGCCTAATTAGACCTTGATTAGCTGGTTCAGGTGTGTTTAATTGGGGTTGGAGTTAAACTCTGACATTATTCTTTTGGAGATGACTGGTCTTTGGGAGGATCATTTGGAAAAAGCCCATGATAGGAAAATGGAACCATGAGAAGTAAAAGTAATATCAAGCTGAAAAACCTTCAAGATGTCTTATAAAGACAGGATGGCATGTCAAACAGCATAGTGCCGTGACCTGATCAATTGTACCTTACCTGGGTGAGGGTGACGATGTTGATCAGAGAAGCGTGGCTGGGTTGTGTAGTGACAAAAATCATTTGGTTGGCTTTTGGCAGCATTGCCAGAGAAAGTCATGGATTTAGGACCAACACTTAGTGGCAGCCAGTGTAGAGACCCACATGTAATTGATGATCCAAAGCTTTGGTGTAAGTCGATTGGTGGAATTTTATATGTATGATTTGCACTAATCTAATCATGTAATAGAAAAAGCTGGACAAGGAGCAAAATGGATCATTGGTTGTAGAAGGACTTGATTTTCCTTGCACTGTAAACCATAAAGCAGCAGAACTATGCAGTTGCTGCACTGTGGTTCACATCAAAGATGATCATATTGAGGTTTATTTTACGGACTTTCATATTTACACTTAATTCATTTATATAGGCTGTATGGATTCAGGGTTATGTCTGTCTCTTTTGTGTGCAATGAGAGTTTCATAATGTGTTTGCTGATGTGATATCAGCTGTTTAAGATGAATGACATGTCTTGCTTCCTCATATCCCTCATTCTCACAGATTGCTCTTGCTTAAAGGATTAGTTCACTTTAAAATGAAAATTACCCCAAGCTTCACTCACCCTCAAGCCATCCTAGGTGTATATATGACTTTCTTCTTTCTTATGAAAACAATCTGAGTTATATTAATAAATATCCTGATGCATCCGAGCTTTATAATGGCAGTGAAAGGGACCAACGAGTATGAGCTGAAGAAAGTTCATCCATCCAAAGCAAAACATAGTCCACACGGCTTCGGGGTGGAGGTGGGGGGTAATAAAGTCATTCTGAAGTGAAGTGATGCATTTGTGTAAGAAAAATATCAATATTTAAAAAGTTATAAAGTAAAATATCTAGCTTCCACCAGACTGCCTTCCATATTCAACTTGCGAAGAAAGTGTAAAACTCTCGCAGTTCAAAACGCTTATGCTATGTCCTACATCTTCCCTATTCAACTTACGAAAAATATTCTGTATTCAACTTTTTCTGTAAGTGGAATACGGAAGGTGGTCTGGCGGAAGCTAGATATTTTACTTCATAACTTGTTAAATATGAATATTTTCTTACACAAACGCATCGCTTCACTTCAGAAGGCCTTCATTAACCCCCCGGAGCTGTGTGAAGTACGTTTATGTTGGATGGATGAACTTTCTTCAGGTCACAGTCGTTGATCCCGCTCACTGCCATTATAAAGCTTGAATGCTTCAGGATATTTATTAATATAACTCCAATTGTGTTCATCAGAAAGAAGAAAGTCATATATACACCTAGGATGGCTTGAGGGTGTGTAAAGCTTGGGCTAATTTTCATTTTAAAGTGAACTAATCCTTTAACAACACATTATCCTTGTTGTTGCTCAGTCAGCCAAAGACAAAATTCACGCATACCTGCCCCAAAGAAAAAAGAAACTGTTGTCGTTGTTATTGTACATGTTGATCAAATAGTCAAGACTAGTGTTAAAGTGCAGGTAATGTTCATACCTTTCACAGACTTTCTCTGTTCTCTCTCTCAAATACATATGTTTTGAAAACATTCCAATTTAGGCTCCCCTGAAGAAAATAGACGAAATATCAATGTACCCCCCAAAAAAGACTTGTTGTCACCTCCTGTTTTATGTTTTTATGTTTTTTTTTTTTTTTTCATCTCACAGAATAGAATTGCTTCATTTTGAAAGCTAGTGGACGCCTCTTAATCAATGCCCATTGAGCACTTTGTGGCCAATGGAGCATTTGTGAGAATTTGTGCACAGGACGTGCTGAGCGCACAGTGATGGCAGCGTGAGACAGGCTAATGGCTGTGTGATGGGTTATCAGAGCCACCGCTGCTAGATCAATTGAAGCCTGAGAAGAAACGAAAGCAAACTGTGTTATATAGGTCAGTCAATACTTTCAGTAATGACGGAGTAATCTCTGCGATGTTCGGAGGCCAGTCGATGCTCGCACACCTTTTATATTGTGGACTTTTGCTACACATGGGTTCCCTTGCAATACCTCACTCTCCTCCTACTTTGCCTTCTTCCCTCAGATCAAACTTGAATCATTTACCGTTTACCCAAGCATCTAATATACACTTCTTCTATATACACTATATTGCCAAAAGTATTGGGACACCCCTCCAAATCATTGAATTCAGGTGTTCCAATCACTTCATGTCCACAGGTGTATAAATCAAGCACTAGGCATGCAGACTGCTTCTACAAACATTTATGAAAGAATGGGTCACTCTCAGGAGCTCAGTGAATTCAAGTGTGGTACCGTGATAGGTTGCCACCTGTGCAATAAGTCCATTCGTGAAATTTCCTCACTACTAAATATTCCACGATCAGCTGTTAGTGGTGTCATAACAAAGTGGAAGAAATTGGGAACAACAGCCACGTAAAATCACAGAGCGGGGTCAGCACATGCTGAGGCACACAGAAGTCCCCAACTTTCTGCAAACTTCATGTGGCCCTTCAGATTAGCTCAAGAACAGTGCGTAGAGAGCTTCATGGAATGGGTTTCCATGGCCGAGCAGCTGCATCCAAGCCTTACATCACCAAGTGCAATGCAAAGCGTCAGATGCAGTGGTGTAAAGCAGCCGCCACTGGACTCTAGTGCAATGGAGACGTGTTCTCTGGAGTGACCAATCACGCTTCTCTGTCTGGCAATCCGATGGACGAGTCTGGGTTTGGCTGTTGCCAGGGAAACGATACTTGCCTGACTGCATTGTGCCAAGTGTAAAGGTTGGTGGAGGGGGATTATGGTGTGGGGTTGTTTTTCAGGGGTTGGGCTTGACCCTTAGTTCCAGTGAAAGGAACTCTTAATGCTTCAGCATACCAAGACATTTTGGACAATTTCATGCTCCCAACTTTGTGGGAACAGTTTGGGGATGACCTTCCTGTTCCAACATGACTGCGCACCAGTGCACAAAGCAAGGTCCATAAAGACATGGATGAGTGAGTTTGGTGTGGAGGAACTTGACTGGCCTGGAGAGAGTCCTGACCTCAACCCGACAGAACACCTTTGGGATGAATTAGAGCGGAGACTGTGAGCCAGGCCTTCTCGCCAACATCACTGCCTGACCTCACAAATGTGCTTCTAGAAGAATGGTCAAAAATTCCCATAAACACACTCTAAACCTTGTGGAAAGCCTTCCCAGAAGAGTTGAGGCTGTTATAGCTGTAAAGGGTGGGCCGACTCCATATTAAACCCTACAGATTAAGAATGGGATATCATTAAAGTTCATGTGTTCATTAAAGACGCCTGTCTTTAAGTGCATTGCCAAAAACTTTTGGCAATATAGTGTATGTATTACCTTAACATTTTCTGATGTCTGGATAGCTAATGATGGTAGACTGTGTAGTTTGGTTAATTGCCCTACACTTCATACCCATATCAACATTCCTCATACATATGTAAAAAGCACCATTCAAACATTGTATTAAATACTAACTTCCATGAAATAGCTTTGAATGTGTGGTCAGCCATTGTCAATGTCCTCTCTCATGTCTTCTGCAGTGTATTATGGGAGCCCATGGGTGATGGAAAGCGTGTGATATCTCTGGCTGAAAACCATGTGCTGCTCTGGGACCTTCAGGAGAGCTCCAGCAAGGCCACAGTAAGATTCATTATTTTCATAATTGCCGTGTTTCACAGCCCTTCTCTCAGTACTGCAGCTGTGACACTGGCACCGCATATCACCATGTTCAGTTCCTTAACATTCATTTACATCTCGCATCTCTATGAGTTTCTTTTTTCGAAAAAAGTTCATGTGTTTTTTGTGGGGTTTTTTTTTCATAAAATGAAAGCATATCATGACCAATGGATGTCAAGCTCTGAAAATGACAAAAAAGCAAAAATCTCACACTGTATGTGCATTTTAAGATTTCTGGAGCGTAAAAAATGGATAACAGTAGCTTTAAAACCATGCCAGTCTTTATCATTTTTTGTCTATGTCAGTAAACACAGCCATGAAAAATTTTATGTAAAATAGCATTTTGGTTTAGAATGACACATTTTGAATTGGTAAATGATAACAGATTTTCATTTTTAGTTGAACTACTCATTTAAATTATGAGCACAGACCAGCCATTGACCAGTGTTATTTTATTGTCATTCAGATACTATTATAATTGTTATTTATTATATTTCAGTTTTTATTTTTATATTTTCAATTTTTTTTTTTCATTTTGGTTAAAGTTTTAGTAATATTGTTGTGTGTTTTGACTTTTTTTGCTTTTTTTTTTTTTACATGTCTATATATTTTTAAATTTTTTATTTCATTGTAGTTGTTTTAGTGCACCAATTTAAACATGACAGTGAGAAATGTTGGGAAACATGAGTTTAAGTTTTTTATATTTTATATTTTTTATTTCAGTTAAAGTTTATTTTATTTCATGTAACAGAAATGTTTTTTTTTTTTTTTTTTTTAATAGTTTTAGTTTTAGTTAACTATAAAAACTGTGCCATATATATATATATATATATATATATATATATATATATATATATATATATATATATATATATATATATATATATATATATATATATATATATATATATATATATATATATATACGATCGCCTGTGCTTCTAACACATCAACTTTGAGGACAAAATGTTCACTTGTTGCCTAATATATCCACCCACTAACAGGTGTCGTGATGAAGAGATGATCAGTGTTATTCACTTCACCTGTCAGTGCTCATAATGTTATGCCTGCGATATATAATATAATATAATATAATATGTATGTTACCAGCAATGTGTGAAAAGCAGATATTGTATAGACTGCCAAGGGAATATATAGAATGCGTGAAGTTTGTAGGCAAAGTATGAAATGTCTGTTTTTTGTGATTATGTTGCATGCTTTTCCTAGGTATTCTATACATTACCTAAGTATTATACAGATTGACAAGCCGGCTGGCCCTTTGGCATTGTGAAGAATGCCTAGGAAATGTGTGAAATATAAACCATTTCATACTTTGCCTACAAACTTCAGGCATTCTATATATTCCCTAGGCATTCAATACAATGCCGGGTTTCACACATTGCTGGTAACATATATAATATATAATATATTTTAATAGGCTAAATGACTGTCCTAACCACAGCCTATAAACACACTTGTCAAAGCCACACCATGTTCTAGTGCAGGTGTAAGGATAAGTAAATTTACTGAAGGGCTATCAGGAAAGTGCTACGAAGTTAATTAAATTCATCACAATATGCACACATTCATTCTTAATCTTATGCCTAATGTTCTGAAAATGTCTCTGGTTGAGTTGTTAACATCCCTAGATATTACCATTTCTATCGTAATACGGTTGCCACATATTAAACGTTTAGCTGATTACATCTCACATCTCACTTTTTGACTGGTAAAAATTGAAGCATTTTGCGGTTTAATATTGGCAGACACCAGTCCATATCATGATTTGATTAACTGTACAGCCCTTCTTTTGATTTATTCATCCAAATTTGGCCAAATTCCACGACATTCTTTGTTATACAGTAAATTCCATTTTTGACTGGATTCCACGATTCCATTCTCGTTTTTGCATCTGTCAAATCATAAGCCCTAAAAGCCTGATAGTCTAAACTTTAGGAGATTCACCGAGTAAGAAACAGCTTTCCACCTATTGTTCATTAATAATCAGCTGCAGTCGTTACTAATTAACGCTCTCTCGGACTGCAGTGTCACAGGCCTTTGCGAACATAACCTTGACTCGACATTTGACGCGGCATCACGTGCCAAAACACTCTCGCTCCCAACGGAGGCTGGAGAAAAGGCCCGTCGTTGACATCACACTGAGCCGCTCCATGAGGTCCCTCTAATGTCAGCTTTGCATGCAAAGCGAGGGGAGGTTATCGAGTGGCAAGGCCTGCTGAGTGCAGCGCGCCCATTAAAAACGAGAGAGAGTGAAACGAGGGGGAGGCTGAAAGAGAGAGAGAGAGAGAGAGGATGTTCGGAAAGCTCTCGGCACAGCTAGATTCCAGCGGTGTCGTGAAGAATGCTAATCTGCCTCATGCAAATCTTCCCTCATGCCGCCCCCATACTCACAACACACACACACACACACACTCGCTCATCCCTCTGTTCTTCAGAATAGCTCAGGTTGATGTGTTTATCACCACGCTGCGTCTGCTAGTGTTTTTATTCGGATATCGCTGAATCCCACAAAGCGAGAAGCAGACACCAGGCTCACGTCTACGTGTATCTGGGGCGTTTCCTCCAAAGGAAGAAGCATTCTCAAACAAATAACAGATCATTTTCATGCTACTAAGAGAAACAATGTGAAGTTGAGGGTTTAGTCTTAATTTACAAAACCTTTTTGGCTTAATTTACTGATGCATAAACAGTATTGAACAATTCTGAGACAGAAAATCTGTCTGAACATGAATAATTACACATCAGAAATCACTGATCGCAGATCAGGCATTAGAATAAACATGGTTACTTATGGTGTTGCTGTCAGATCCATATTGTCTGTTTGCAAAGCTTGTCTCCCTCGCCTTGTGGTGGCTTGGAATTCCAATGGGAATCGGATATATGTGTTCAGACGTAGGTCAGATGTCCACATATCGGATATGTATCTGATTTAAAACCACATTTGGAAGTTGCTCAGAACGGATGCAAAAAAACCAGATCTCGTGCAGAATCTTGTGTTTACACGTGTGCAACAAATTCCAGTCTGTGTCAGATGTGAGTAAAAAAATCTGATTTCTTGCACCAGTGTAAACGCAGCTATTGTTTTCTTCTCATTTCAGAAGTCCTACTGTCTGCTGACACACGTTCACCTGATAAACCCAATATCATTTATGGGAAAACAACCTGATAAACCCAATATCATTAAGCAAATTGATGCTGTCATTCTAACTATTTACGTCACTTCACATTTGCACACTTAAGCTCCAGAACCCTTCTATTGCCAACATGGGTGATCACTTAACATTAAATAGAAAACCAATTATTTTTCTTACCCGATTGGCAGATTTTTTTTCTTGTGTTATGCATAAACACTTACATTTTTCAGAAAATAAGACTTACAGTAATATCATGTCATTTTGCATCTCAAGTAAATGTATCTTGATTTAAAGAATGTTTTGATTAATTGTTTTGGAAAACGAGGCAAAAATACTGAGTTAAATCTTTTTTTGTTGTGATCTTAGCATGATGCTCAATAATAAGATAAAATAGCCCTAAATAAATACAGTATAGCACACAAATATTTGATAAAATATTCCTGTTTATTTTGATTGAGCTGTTGTTATAGGTGCTTTAATTAAAAATATTAATATATTTATATTTAGGGTTTCGCTCTGAATTTTTTTACTGAGCTTGTTTGAATGCATTCAGGGTTTCTTCTTAGCAGAGGACACGTGTGATGCTGCCTTAGAATTGAACTAAAAGTAGCATAATTATGATACAAATAATGACGCTCCCTACCATTTGGCTTTCACGTCGAGTGTGTGTTTAAAATGGTAGAAGTGGATCGATGTGTTATTGTTCAGTAGCTCAGGCTGCTGCTTGTGCTGGAATATTGAATCTGTTTTCTCTGTGGTCAATGAGCGACAAACCCTGAAAAATTAGCAGGAGAGGTTCAGAGAGAGGGAAAATCTGCTTCTCTTACAGCGTTCACAACTGAGCATAAATAACAAAGCCGTCCCTCAGTGCTCTGTGATTATTTATTAGTTAAAGGACCAGTTTTTGATTCATTTAGCAGTAGTTGTCAGGTTTGTCAGTATTTTAATATTGATATTTCAAATACTTGCGTAGAGTATATTCTGGTTTTACCTCAGATCTTATCTTAAAACCTGCCTCATACATATTTACATGCACTTAACAAGTGCATGATTTGCTTTGACTTTTCTAATGAAGTAAACTTGCTCTCTAGCTCAACTAGTACAGCATTGCATTTATGATGTGGAGTGTCCGGTTACAATAACAAAATGTTGCCAGATTGACGTTCAAATAAAGCCTCAAAAATAAACATAATATCATTATGCAGAAATGTCACCACATGCAAATTTTTCCAATGAGCCTGAGTTGTATTTGATCCATAAGAGAATTGATAAACATACCTTTAAAGACCAACCTGTGAGCAACAAGTTTGTTAATTGATGTAAATGCTTTGGTTAAAGGGGTCATGAATTGAGAAATCTTTCGATTATATAAGAGTTCATCGTACTATAAGAATATCCTGTAAGTTTCAGAACTGAAATCTTCCTTGTTAGTGCAATAAAAGCTTTTATTGACTCCAGACCCAGAGAACGACTGATCCTGGAATGTGTCTATAGATGGTGAAACTCCGCCTCCACAGAATAAATCAACGCCCACTTCATCATTACAGCGTTAGCCCCGCCCACTGGTGTGTCAGTGAGATGAGGAGGAGAGAAGAGCGATACAGGACTAAAATAACATTACCTTTCAAAGGATCCTAATGCAGGAATATGGTTATTTATTTTCAACAATGTGAATGTCTCAGTTGAGCTTTATTGATTTGTATTCGGTTCATTTCACTGTGGATTCTTTGGTAAATCAATCGCATTTCGGCGCAAACAGACTTTTACGATATGGACTCGACAGTAATGCAACAACATGTCAGTAACTGTGTTCATTCTAATGCCTGATCTGATATTAATGATTCATGTACAGTCACATGATCTTTGTCTGTGTGTCAGTAAATCAAACCAGTGACTAAACGCTCAACTTCACCTTGTTTCTCTCAGTAGGATGAAAATAATCTGTTATTTAAACGGTGATTAAATTATATATAGAAAGCGATCAAAGAATCAATCAAACAGCGTGAGTATTTGTATATGCATTTTTTTTTTTCAGTAAACTTGAAATATATTATTAACAGCTTTAAATCAATAGTTTTATATTTTTCCACCATTTTTAATTTGTCATTCACAATGCTTTGTGGGATTGTGGTTCTTTCCCTCATTAAAGCCACTAAGTTCACAGTCTTTTCGTCTGATTTTCATATGCTTTTTTATATTAACACAGTAAATAAATCCAATCAGAAGCAAATAAGGACATCAAGTTTACATTCTCTGATATAGTCAAACACCTCCATCCACGACACCAGTGGACTGTCATGTGTCGCAGATGTTTTCATTCTCTCTGGAGGTTGTGGAGACATTCTGAATGGATCTTTCCAGGCTGAGAGCACACTTTGCATTGAACTCCCAGTATAAACAGTGCTCTCGATCGCTGGTGAATATGCAGCCGTTGATTGAGATGTATGTGGATCGATTCTCCTCCCACAGATCTCGAGCAGCGCCACCCTGGAGGGCAAAGGGCAGCTGAAGTTCACCACAGGCAAGTGGAGCCCACATCACAACAGCACCCAGCTGGCCACAGCCAACGACACTGCCATCCGAGGCTGGGACCTGCGGAGCATGAGGTAAGACGAGAGAAGTCGCATTTGGATATCTTTTTTTATTATCTCAAATTTTTACTGTACAAACTCGGGCTTGGGTTGTTTCAAAATGCTTCAAAATTCAAAGATGCTGCAAGAGGGAGGGGAAGTTATTCTGATTATAGATTACGAGACACATATTTATAATAAATACTGCAATATCCCATTAAAAAACTGTCAATTTTGATTTCATGGTGACACAGAACATGCAAATCTCTTTATAGCTTCTCTTTTTGGAAGTTTAAAAGACTAAAATATATTTTGTTTCTGTTTGTATAAAAAATTCTGTAGTGGTACCATACATTATTACCATATTTGAAAGAAATGAATACATTTATTGAGTTAGGATGCTTAAAATTGATCAAAAGTGACAATAAAGACATTTATAATGTTTAAAAAGATTTCAAATAAATGCTGTTCTTTTGAACACATGCCTTGGTGAGCATAAGCGACTTCTTTCAAAAACATGCAAAAATCTTAATTACTCCAGTTTGTTTGACCAGTGGTGTAAGTACAGTAGGGATTCATCTCTGAAGGCATCTTCCTCTTCTGCAGCTTCACTCCTCATCCTCTGTCTTTCTGTCTGCGTTTCACTCTGCATGTGTTTTTTGTAGCTCTGTTCTGTGCATCTCAGTCTTCATTTCTCTTCTCTGCTGCTTCTCTCTCTCATCTCATTTCATCTCAGCTCATCAGGTCTGACTGTTACCCAGGGATCAATAGCGCTGTGATTATTATTCCTCCAGCACAGCTCGCATGAACATTCGTTTCACTCGGCACACAGCTACTCTAGCTTCCCGGATCAGGAGAATCTGAACTGCACAACCCATAAAGGAACCTTTAACAAACTAAGTGACATTTCTTCAAG
Source organism: Megalobrama amblycephala (assembly GCF_018812025.1). Taxonomy (NCBI): domain Eukaryota; kingdom Metazoa; phylum Chordata; class Actinopteri; order Cypriniformes; family Xenocyprididae; genus Megalobrama; species Megalobrama amblycephala. The sequence goes on along the minus strand of NC_063048.1, from coordinate 648,752 downwards.
ATGTGATGTTTGACAATGCATTATTAGTGTTGGGAAACATGTTCAGCCTGATGTTCAAAGCATTCAGTGAACCTCGTTATTTCTAAATGATTCAGCTGCAACCTCTTTAGATGAACGCAGATGAGTACCAAAACTTACAATAGAAATGCTATTACCATAATGTTATTTTTTGACATTTATCATGATTATAACAAAGAATAGTGCACCATAAGATATGAATTACCTCACTACTGTTCATATTTCTTTGAGAGAAGTCTCTTCTGCTCATCAAGGCTGCATTTATTTGATCAAAAATACAGTAAAAATTGTGAAATATTATTACAGCTTAAAATATCTGTTTTCTATGTGAATATATAGTAAAGTGTAATTTATTCCTGTGATCAAAGCTGAATTTTCAGCATCATTACTCCAGTCTTCAGTGTCACATGATCCTTCAGAAATCATTCTGATATGATGATTTGATGCTCAAGAAACATTTATGATTATTATCAATGTTGAAAATTTAATTATTTATTTATTTGTGGCAACTGCCATAAATTTTGAAAGTTTAGGATAGTTAAGATTAAAAAAATAATAATAATACTTTTATTTAGTAAAGACATTTATTATCTTACAAAAGACTGATTCAAAGAAATTATGTTCTTATAAACTTTCTATTCAAAGAATCACTCTAGACTGCATGAGTTAGTCAGGATTTTGACTGTTGCCAGAAGATCTGGTCCACTTTTACAGCTTTTTTTGGCCGAAACGCCCACTTACAGTGCAGAAGAACACAGTTTCGATCACATGGGGGGTGTATAATGTAATTAATGTTTTAAAGATTTGATTTATTTTTAAATTAAGGAATTGATCATTGATTCCATCATGACTTTTCCAGACCATGTTCACACAAACATGCTGATGACAATAAAAGTTACTTATTTCTCTGTAACTAGCCTTACTTGATGAATGTTATGAGAACATGAGAAATCTGTCATACTTGCAGTTCATATAAAACAACGTATTACGCTTCCAAAGTTGGAATAACTTTAATGTGATCCTCTGGTAGAAAGAGCAGTCAGATTGAGTTCGTATGATGAAAATATGCTCTCCTGGTGTCAGGAGTCGTCATTTACAGCTCAGAGAGGAAGGTGTTAAAGGAAAACTGCTTCATCAAATTCTTTTTTTCCAGAATAATGTAAAATTTGCCTGAAGGTACATTCATTTACTTTGCTCTTGACAGTGATGAACATTGTCTTCCATCTGTTTCTATTCCAGGTGAATTTTTAAAGGGTCATAAAAAATATACCTGCACTGCACATGATGAAAGCCAGTGTTGACATCTGATATTTTCCATTTTAGGTATAAATCTGTTGAAAATCTATGGAATTTACTAATTTCATGCACCAGGGGCCTTTAGATTACACATACTAGACTGACTGTGATTACTGACCAATCAGAAATGGTTTGACTCATTTAAATTACAGCTTGTCAGTCAAACTTTGCATGTGCAAAATCCTGATTTTATCTGTTTATCTGCACAGAAAAAAACAGACATTGTAATTTGTTCTGTTTGTTGGATTGCATGTACTATATATAATGTTATGAATGTATATTACATCAATATAGTTAATGGATGCATTTTTTTGGTTTATTTTATATATTAAAAAATGTATATGTAAAATAAAACGTTAATATAAAATTAAACATGCAATACAATGAATTAAAAAAAATCTATAAAATGCACTATAACAAATTAAAATTGACCTGTTTTTTTTTTTCTGTGCTGTTATAGCTAAAAATATATTTTGCAAAATAATTAATGAATAAACATTTTTAAAATTAAAATTAAATTATTAAATTAATTTATTTTTATATAATAATTATTATTATTTTGTATTATTATTTGTCACTTCCCCTCAGGCATTTATTTATTTATTTTTGACAGCCCTGATCTAGATCCCGCAAGCATCATGTCATCATGTCTATACTGCAAAAAAAAAAAAGGCAATAATTTAATCTCCAGCTATCCACCTTATTTTTAACATAAGAGTGGATGCGGCCGTTTGTAAATTGAATGTGTTTGGCTTCCGGCCTCATCCTCTTCCTCTTAGTTTTAGCTGTACAAAACAGCTCCTCATGCTGCTTTATATTGCAAACTGCTATTTCTTACCATATTATTTTAATGTATTGTCATAACTATAAACACATTGTTTTGTAGCGCAAACAGTTTTACCATTTACTGCACTATTCCTCTCATTATATCTAATGAATCAGAAGACTCGCACATTCACAGAAAACAGTTTACTCTTGCGCATTGAGAAATAAGGTTATCAGCTGTTTGGACGACACACGTCAGTGTTTTAACGCTAGTAGAAAGGACGTCTTCACAGCATACATCCACGTACCGTCTCCTGACCTTTTAACTCTCCTGCTGTCCGTCTAATAACACACAGCCTTTAGAAAGAGCCATTTCCTGCAGAGCGTTTAAGAGCTGCTTCAAATCCGCATGCTTTTAAACTGTCTTCCTTCTAGACTGAGGCAGACATCAGGCCTTCAGCCCGTCTTAATCGTGATGTTGCCATGGAAACTAAGGTCCGGCTTCCCGAGCGTTGGTGAAACGCAGCCCGATCCGCTCGGCCCCGTCCATTTATCAGCCGTGCAGTGCGGAACAGGACGTTGGGAAGGGGATGCAGATTGACCCGCGCCGTGTCCGCAGGCATACGGATCAACGCCAACTAATCTCTGTCCGATTGTGTGGCGCGTGCTCACCCAGGCTCTGCCTGATCGGATCCCAATTTCACATTTACAAGCATGAAGGACTCGGGAGCGGCGCCGCTAACCTCATTTCCTGCTCCATTTCCTTGGCGGGGTCAGAGCTGGCTGTGGCTCCGGACGCGTTCCCTGCTCCTTAACCAGGATAAAGTTCACAAACCTTCCGTCTGCTGGAGGTCTCCTCTGTTACGCCTGCTCGGTTTGAGAAGGACAAGCAGCAGATCTGAATATCAGCATAAAGTCTGGTGCATCTGAGATCTGTAAATCTGCCGTCTGATTAGTTTTTAGCTGATGTTTAAGGGACATTCAGGGGTTTGTGTGAATTGTTTTCATTATACTGCAGGGACGTTTCATAAACCCTGTCACAGGACAAATGATCAATAGGGATGCACCGATGCATCGGCCAATAATCGGTATCGGTCGATATTATTTTCACTACTGGCCTTCAGCCGATGATCAAGGCCGACTATATCCTGTCAATCAAAATGAGGTGGAAAAGTGTCAGACTGCAACTAATACTGTGTGTGAAGAAAATCCCTTATGTTGAATTTAGTGCAAGTTAACGTGACAATAACACATTAACAATTAAAACATGGCTGCGTTAAAGCAAGCTCTGTTTGACCCCAGGAATCACCAGTTCAAGACGGGTTGACAAGTCTGCAGTCCAAACATTATTTGAATAGTCTCCCATCTAATAATCACAAAGAGCTCTGTGCTTTGTTACTTCTGATAAGAAACAACATCTCAGTCCATTTTATCATGTAAGTCAAACGATAAATGGCATTTTGACACTCTTCAGAGTGTCGTGACAGATCGCTGTAGTGCAGAGCGAGAGTCTGCTCTGGTTAGCACAAAATAAACATGAATGAACATCAGAAGGTACAGTACAGTCCAAAAGTTTGGAACCACTAAGATTTTTAATGTTTTTAAAAGAAGTTTCGTCTGCTCACCAAGGCTACATTTATTTAATTAAAAATACAGTAAAAACAGTAATATTGTGAAATATTATTACAATTTAAAATAACTGTTTTCTATTTGAATATATTTGACAAAGTAATTTATTCCTGTGATCAAAGCTGAATTTTCAGCATCGTTACTCCAGTCTTCAGTGTCACATGATCCTTCAGAAATCATTCTAATATGCTGATCTGCTGCTCAAGAAACATTTAATGTGTACAATTGTACAAAATATTTGTGTACAATATTTTTTTTCAGGATTATTTGATGAATAGAAAGTTCAAAAGAACAGTGTTTATCTGAAATCTAATCTTTTGTAACATTATAAATGTCTTTACTGCCACTTTTGATTGATTTAATGCATCCTTGCTGAATAAAAGTATTCATTTCTTTAATTTCTTTTCAAAAAAATAAAAATAAAAATTCTTACTGACCCCAAACTTTTGAACGGTAGTGTATAATGCTACAGAAGCTTTGTATTTCAGATAAATGCTGTTCTTTTGAACTTTCTATTCATCAAGGAATCCTGAAAAAAAAGTACACAACTGTTTTCAACATTGAAAATAATCATAAATGTTTCTTGAGCAGCAGATCAGCATATCAGAATGATTTCTGAAGGATCATGTGACACTGAAGACTGGAGTAACGATGCTGAAAATTCAGCTTTGATCACAGGAATAAATTACTTTGTCAAATATATTCAAATAGTACACAGTTATTTTAAATTGTAATAATATTTCACAATATTACTGTTTTTTACTGTATTTTTAATTAAATAAATGTAGCCTTGGTGAGCAGACGAAACTTCTTTTAAAAACATTAAAAATCTTAGTGGTTCCAAACTTTTGGACTGTACTGTATGTTGAAAGATACAGTACAACTTACCGAAATTAATCATGTTTCATGTAATCGATCAATCAGTTTCAACCGCGGAAAGATGTCAGTAAAACAGCTTGAGAACAATGTCACTTAACCTCAGGAAGTGTTCACAGTTCATTAGATAGCTATATAAAACACTAGAGAGGAGCTCATTTATTTAATTAGTCCATGAAGACAAGTGATTATGAAAACTACCTTATTTGCAACTGAGTTGTACACAAACATTTAATTTTTTATTTGAGTGTGATTATTAGCCTATATCTAAAAATAAATAGCAGCTGAATGTAATAATTTGGGCTCTGTTGTTATTTTTACCTCTAATATTATAGTAATGTAACAAATAAGAGGGTTCCCTGCATAGTTTACAGCATTAATTCGGAGAGATTTTTTTTTACTTAAGAAAAACAAACTATGGGTATCGGCAGATATCATTCTGGATAATCGGCTTTCATATCAGCAGAAACATGTAATATTGGTCCATCTCTAATCATCAACACATTTCGTGTCATTCTGATGAATTTCTTTGATGATTAATACCAAAGACTATAGAATAACACAAGACGTGTCACTCGTATTGTTTTGAATGGGAGAAAGTGTAACGCGCAATATGGCGGAATAAGTCCCGCCTTCTAAATAAGAGCCAATCGCCGACTGGTAAAGTCATCGCGTCACTTCAGCGGCCGTTAGAATCACCGGTTTCTATAGAAACAGTCAGACGCGCGCCTCCGAAGAGACACGCATTTAGGTCTGCGCATGCGCATTAGCTTGATCCAGCCTGAAAAATACAGTTTTTTTGTCATGATTCGAGCGTTTAGAAACTAAATGTATGAGCCGGTTGTTGTTAGATTTCATTGGTGATTTCAAATATGAAATTTAATCGTAAGGTTGGCAAACAGTTTTGGAGAATTTGATGTTTCCCCATTCAAAGAGATTGCATGATGCCCAGGATGCCCGAGAGGCGTTTCAAAGATGGCCGCCGAGTGAAATGACTTGTCTTAAAGGGACTTTGTTAATACTTATCCAAAAGACAAAATTTGTTTTTATTTGATTCAAATGATTCAAATGAAAACACTGACATCTTTCTGTAAATGTCAACTCAATAGCACAAATTGTGTCTAAACTCAATATTCTGATGAATATTCCTCCGGCCCTGATCATGTAAAGACTTGTGTCTGTATTAGTGAGTCTCTCATTTGTAGTCTACTTTAAGTCTCATGTCTATGAAAGCTTTTCTGCCACTGAATAAAAACAAAAAAAATGTAACTGCAACTTTTTATCTCATAATTTTAACTTCAAACAAATTGTGATTTTATATCTCGGAATTGCAAGTTATAAATTCGGAATTCTGAGTTTACATTTCGCAATTCTGTTTTATATTTTAAACACCTGACCATATGCACATGCAGAATTATGAGGGGAAAAAGTCAGAAATGTGAGATATAAACTTACAACTGAGAGAAAAAACTCAGAATTGTTAGATAAAGAGTCACAATTACCTTTTGATATTTTTATTCCGTGGCGGAAACAAGCTTCCATACAAATCAGTTTGATTGTCAGTTGTCACGTCAAATTTTAAACACAAAACAATCTGTAGAATTTACCAAAAATTCTATAGGATTCACTTTACAAATTATTTGATGGAGAACACTGAGAAAGGTGTAGAATAACAACATATTTCTTTCATAAGATATAATATAAGCTTTAGGTAAGCTTTATAAGATAAAATATACAGTACAGTCCAAAAGTTTGGAACCACTAAGATTTTTAATGTTTTTAAAAGAAGTTTCGTCTGCTCACCAAGGCTACATTTATTTAATTAAAAATACAGTAAAAAACAGTAATATTGTGAAATATTATTAATTTAAAATAACTGTTTTCTATTTGAATATATTTGACAAAGTAATTTATTCCTGTGATCAAAGCTGAATTTTCAGCATCGTTACTCCAGTCTTCAGTGTCACATGATCCTTCAGAAATCATTCTAATATGCTGATTTGCTGCTCAATAAACATTTATGATTATTTTCAATGTTGAAAACAGTTGTGTACTTTTTTTTTCAGGATTCCTTGATGAATAGAAAGTTCAAAAGAACAGCATTTATCTGAAATACAAAGCTTCTGTAGCATTATACACTACCGTTCAAAAGTTTGGGGTCAGTAAGAATTTTTATTTTTATTTTTTTGAAAAGAAATTAAAGAAATGAATACTTTTATTCAGCAAGGATGCATTAAATCAATCAAAAGTGGCAGTAAAGACATTTATAATGTTACAAAAGATTAGATTTCAGATAAACACTGTTCTTTTGAACTTTCTATTCATCAAATAATCCTGAAAAAAAATATTGTACACAAATATTTTGTACAATTGTACACATTAAATGTTTATTGAGCAGCAGATCAGCATATTAGAATGATTTCTGAAGGATCATGTGACACTGAAGACTGGAGTAACGATGCTGAAAATTCAGCTTTGATCACAGGAATAAATTACTTTGTCAAATATATTCAAATAGAAAACAGTTATTTTAAATTAATAATATTTCACAATATTACTGTTTTTTACTGTATTTTTAATTAAATAAATGTAGCCTTGGTGAGCAGACGAAACTTCTTTTAAAAACATTAAAAATCTTAGTGGTTCCAAACTTTTGGACTGTACTGTATATTTTTAAAGTCTGACCACCGATGATTTTTTTTTAAAAATCTATTGAAAAAAATAATTGTCAGATTAATCAATCGATCAAGTTAACAGTTGTTAGTTGCAGCCCACTATATTAATATTCCCACTCCATAAAACGGGACTCAGTGTTAATATCGTTCTCCAGCGGCTACGTTACACGCGACATGAATGGAGACTTAATTGAAGCTCAATACACACTGTCATGTCATATATTTCACTTCCTGTTTTAATGAGATTTTTAATTAGCAAGTTAATTGTCTAATGAGTGTGTGGCAAGATAGCCGGCTAATGGGAGTAGAAAAATCCAGACGTGATGGTGTAGTAATACGTCTGGACTGTGTTGAGTCCATACAGATGAGCCTGAGGTCATCTAAAGCACAGCCATCCACACACACACACACACACACACACACACACACACACACACACACACACACACACACAGCAGCTTTACAAGCAAATCCAGCCTAGGAAGTCGTCACCTTGCGAAAGGACGCGAGCAGCCTGTGCTTTATGGCTTGTCACACTTTTATACGACGCGTGATGGAGGTTTGACCTTCAGACCCAGACGCTCAGGCTGCTTTTGATTCATAAGAAGCGCTCCATCCTTATCTCTCTCTTTCCCTCTCTGTCTGTTGTTCTGCTCCTCTTCTCTCCATCACTCACATTGGTCTGAGGGTGTGATGTGATGTTTTTGTCGTACACAGTCAGATCTACTGCATTGAGAATGCTCACGGGCAGCTGGTGCGTGACTTGGACTTCAACCCCAACAAGCAGTATTACCTGGCCAGCTGTGGAGACGACTGTAAAGTCAAGTTCTGGGACGTGCGGCACATCAGCGAGCCCGTCAAGAGCCTGGAGGAGCACTCGCACTGGTTAGACACACAAACACACTCAAACATGTCTGAACATGTACACTTACACTACCAGTCTAAAGTGTGAAATAATTATGATTAATTAAGATTTTGAAAGAGTCTCTTCTGCTGATCAAGGCTGCATTTATTTGATCAAAAATACAGTAAAAACAGTGAAATATTATTACAATGTAAATCAGCTGTTTTCTATGTGAATATATAGTAAAGTGTAATTTATTCCTGTGATCAAAGCTGAATTTTCAGCATCATTACTCCAGTCTTCAGTGTCACATGATCCTTCAGAAATCATTCTGATATGATGATTTGATGCTCAAGAAACATTTATAATTATTATCAATGTTGAAAAAAGTTAATGAAACTTTTTTTTTTTTTTTTTTTTTGAAAACCATGATATATTTTTTTCAGGATTCTTGAACATTTATTTGAAATTGAAATCTTTTGATCGATTTAATGCATTTTTTGAATAAATGTGTTAATTTCTTTTTTCTTTAAATAATAATAATACTACTTGCCTCAATGTTTTGAATGGTAATGTAATGGTAAATATATAAATATTAAGCATATATATATATATATATATATATATATATATATATATATATATATATATATATATATATATATATATATATATATTTGCTCATTAAATACACTATTGTTCAGCAGTTTTGGGTTAGTATTTAATTTTTTTTAAGAAAGAAATTAACTTTTATTCCAGAAGGTTGCATTAAATTGATCAAAAGTGACAGTTAAGACATTATAATGTTACAAATGATTCTATTTCAAATAAAAGTTGTTATTTTCAACTTCCTGTTCATCAAAGAATCCTGACAAAATATGTAATGGTTGCCACAAAAACATTAAGCAGCACAAATCATCATATCAGAATGATTTCTGAAGGATCATGTGACACTGAAGACTGGAGTAATGATGCTGAAAATTCAGCTTTGATCACAGGAATAAATTAAATTTTACTATATATTCACATAGAAAACAGTTATTTTACATTATAATAATATTTCACTGTTTTTACTGTATTTTTGATCAAATAAATGCAGCCTTGGTGAGCAGAAAAAAGAAGAGAAAAAAAATCTTACCAACCTCAAACATTTGAATAGTAGTGTATTCATTTGATAAAAAAAAAAAAAAAAAAAAAATATATATATATATATATATATATAAATATATGTGTGTGTGTGTGTGTGTGTGTGTGTGTGTGTGTGTGTGTGTGTGTGTGTGTGTTTTGAAAATGTATTTTGTTTTACACACTAAATAGAATCAAATCTGTGAAAAAATGAGATTATGTTCAGTTTTAGAAGTTGAAATGTCTCCGGCTGCTTTTAAAACTCGCACGTCAAGGTCTGTGTGTGAGATCTCTATTAATTAGCCGTTAATCTATCTTACGTGACTTACCTTTGCAGCCACATTTATAACTGTATTTCAGTCACATCAAAGATAATCGAGGGTTTGAGGCTTGTGTTAGTACGATCTTCCACATCTCTCCTGAAACCGGCCACAGTCAAAGCCTGCCATCCTGTGCTATTTTATCTGTGCGTGTCAGGATCCAACATGGTTATCTTGAATGTAAAAGACAGTATTTTAATTAGTGTGTGTATATCTGTGCTCTTACATCTTGCTGATGCTGTAGTTGTGTGTTATATTGCTCAAGGGTGTGTTAGCGCAGCTCGTTTTAGCTCACTGCGGATCTGTTTCAGTGTGTGTGTGTGATTGTGCGAGAGTATCTGCTCGTAGGTGTGAGTCACTGGATATAATTGCCTCAGAACTGCGCGTATCACTTTCTGCACGCACGCGCACACACACACACACACACACACACACACACACACACACACACCACGTCAGCCACAGGATGCTATCTCTTAAAGATAGAGGCACCGAATCAATCAGAGACGTTTTGATCCTATTTAGATAGGAAAGAGCCACAACAACAACGTCCCGCACATGTTCCTCATTTCTTGTGTTTGCAGCGACAGGGGTTCGGCTAAGCCTCGGGCTGGGAGGTATTAGGGAATATTTTGGGATGGGAGACAGATTAGTTAGGGAGAAGTCTTGACTGAGCCAGATTTTACTGCTGACAGCTGAGTTATCCTCCCACAATCCCTGGCTATGAGGGCTCGGATCCTTTTCTGAGCTATGCCCGAGGCTTATATAGACAGAGGGAGAGAACAGAGAAATAAGTCTGGGTGTCGTCGGTGAGCTGGAGAAGCGAGGACAGAAGCGCAGCGTGTTTGAAGATGAGGATGTCACGCTGTGGTTTGTGCTGTGCTGCTGTTTCAGGGTGTGGAGTGTGAGGTACAATCATTCTCACGACCAGCTGCTGCTCACGGGCAGCAGCGACAGCAGGGTCATCCTGTCCAACATGGTGTCCATCTCCTCAGAGCCGTTCGGACACCTGGTGGACGACGATGACCTCAGTGACAACGAGGAGAACCAGCAGGAAGACAAGTACACGCCCCTTTCTCTTACTCGACCTTACACATGACTTTTTTTTTTTTTTTGGTCCTCATATTTTCTGTACTGAATTGTACTAAATTCAGTTTAGTTCAGTAGTTTTGAATCTAATTCAGTATCTTTCAGTCCGGTTTGATTCAGTTAAATTCAGGAAAAACATTTGTTCTTTTGAATCGAGTTTGGTACAATTCTATTTGATTTGGTTCATTTCAATCCAGTTCAGTACAATTTAGTTCAGTTAAGTTCAGTCTAGCTCAGTATCTTCTTTTAAATCCAGTTCAGTACAATTCTATTTAATTTGGTTCATTTCAATCCAGTTCAGTGCAATTTAGTTCAGTTCAGTTAAATTCAGTCTAGCTCAGTATCTTTCAGTCCAGTTTGATTTAGTTAAATTCCAGGAAATACATTTGATCTTTTAAATCCAGTTCAGTACAATTCTATTCAATTTGGTTCATTTCAATTCAGTTCAGTACAATTTAGTTCAGTTCAGTTTAGCTCAGTATCTTTCAGTACAGTTTGATTCAGTTAAATTTCAGGAAAAAAAAATGTGAGAAAAATGTCGAGTTCAATACAATTCTATTCAATTCATTTAATTTCAATCCAGTTCAGTACAATTTAGTTCAGTTCAGTCTTGTTTAGTATCTTTCAGTGCAGTTTGATTGTTTAATTCCAGGAAAAACATTTGTTGTTTTGATTTGAGTTCAGTACAATTCTTTTCAGTTCGGTTCATTTCAATCCAGTTCAGTACAATTCAGTTCAGTTTAGCTCAGTAACTTTCAGTCCAATTTGATTCAGTTAAATTCCAGAAAAGTAAATTTCTTCTTTTGAATCCAGTTCAGTACAATTTAGTTCAGTTCAGTTCAGTCTAGCTCAGTATCTTTCAGTCCAATTTGATTCAGTTAAATTCCAGAAAAAAACATTTGTTCTTTTGAATTGAGTTTGGTACAATTCTATTGATTTGGTTAATTTCACTCCAGTTCAGTGCAATTTTTAGTTCAGTTCAGTCTAGTTCAGTATCTTTCAGTGCTGTTTGATTCAGTTAAATTCCAGGGGTAACATTTTGTTGTTTTGAGTTCAGTACAATTCTATTCAGTTAGGTTCAATTTAGTTCAGTTCAATTAAATTCAGTCTAGCTCAGGATCTTTCAGTCCAGTTTGTTTCAGTTAAATTCAGGAAAAACATTTGTTCTTTTAAATCCAGTTCAGTACAATTCTTTTCAGTTCGGTTCATTTCATTCCAGTTCAGTACAATTTAGTTCAGTTCAATTAAATTCAGTCTAGCTCAGTATCTTTCAGTCCAGTTTGATTCGGTTAAATTCCAGGAAATTTGTTCTTTTGATTGAGTTCAGTACAATTCTTTGAATCCAGTTCAGTACAGCTCAGTATTAAATTAAGTTCATTTCAATTCAGTTCAGTTCAGTTAAATTCAGTCTAGCTTAGTATCTTTCAGTCCAGTTTGATTCAGTTAAATTCCAGGAAAAACATTTGTTCTTTTGAATCGAGTTTAGTACAATTCTATTTCAATTCAGTTAATTTCAGTCCAGTTCAGTACAATTTAGTTCAGTTCCATTAAATTCAGTCTTGTTCAGTATCTTTCAGTGCAGTTTGATTCAGTTAAATTCCAGAAAATACATTTGTTCTTTTAAATCCAGTTCAGTACAAGTCTATTCAATTTGGTTCATTTCAATCCAGTTCAGTGCAATTTAGTTCAGTTCAGTTAAATTCAGTCTAGCTCAGTATCTTTCAGTCCAGTTTGATTTAGTTAAATTCCAGGAAATACATTTGATCTTTTAAATCCAGTTCAGTACAATTCTATTCAATTCGGTTCATTTCAATTCAGTTCAGTACAATTTAGTTCAGTTTAGCTCAGTATCTTTCAGTACAGTTTGATTCAGTTCAAATTTCCAGAAAAAAAAATGTGTTCTTTTGAATCGAGTTCAATACAATTCTATTCAATTCAGTTAATTTCAGTCCAGTTCAGTACAATTTAGTTCAGTTCCATTAAATTCAGTCTTGTTCAATATCTTTCAGTGCAGTTTGATTTGTTTAATTCCAGGAAAAACATTTGTTGTTTTGAATTGAGTTCAGTACAATTCTTTTCAGTTCGGTTCATTTCAATCCAGTTCAGTACAATTCAGTTCAGTTTAGCTCAGTAACTTTCAGTCCAATTTGATTCAGTTAAATTCCAAAAAGTAAATTTCTTCTTTTGAATCCAGTTCAGTACAATTTAGTTCAGTTCAGTTCAGTCTAGCTCAGTATCTTTCAGTCCAATTTGATTCAGTTAAATTCCAGAAAAAACATTTGTTCTTTTGAATTGAGTTCAGTGGTACAATTCTATTGATTTGGTTAATTTCACTCCAGTTCAGTGCAATTTTTAGTTCAGTTCAGTTTAGCTCAGTATCTTTCAGTACAGTTTTGATTCAGTTAAATTTCAGGAAAAACATTTGTTCTTTTGAATCGAGTTCAGTACAATTCTATTCAATTCAGTTAATTTCGGTCCAGTTCAGTACAATTTAGTTCAGTTCCATTAAATTCAGTCTAGCTCAGGATCTTTCAGTCCAGTTTGTTTCAGTTAAATTCCAGGAAATACATTTGTTCTTTTGAATCGAGTTTACAATTCTATTCAATTCAGTTCATTTCAGTCCACTTCAGTACAATTTAGTTCAGTTCCATTAAATTCAATCTTGTTCAGTATCTTTCAGTGCAGTTTGATTCAGTTAAATTCCAGGAAAAACATTTGTTGTTTTGAATTGAGTGCAGTACAATTCTATTCAGTTCGGTTCATTTCAATCCAGTTCAGTACAATTTAGTTCAGTTCAATTAAATGCAGTCTAGCTCAGTATCTTTCAGTCCAGTTTGATTCAGTTAAATTCCAGGAAATGCATTTGTACTTTTGAATCCAGTTCAGTACAGCTCTATTAAATTCAGTTCATTTCAATTCAGTTCAGTTCAGTTAAATTCAGTCTAGCTCAGTATTTTTCAGTCCAGTTTGAATGAGTTAAATTCCACAAAATTACATTTGTTGTTTTCTATTGATATCAGAACAGTTCTATTTAATTCAGTTTAGTTCAAGTCAGTCCAGTTTTATCTAGCTCAGTATTTTTCAGTCCAGTTTGATTCAGTTAAATTCCACCAAATTCTTTTTAGTTGAACTCAGAAAAGTTCTATTCAATTTCTGCTGATTTCAACCCAGTTTAGTTCAGATCAGTTCAGTTTAATATAGCTTCAGTATTTTGTGGAATATAACTGAATCAAACTGGACTGAAAAATACTGAGCTTTTCAATTGAATTCTTTTCAATTGGTTTATTTCAATCATTATTCAGATTCATTTTAACTGAACAAATTGGATTTCTGTTTAATTTCAGTTCAGTCATTCGAGTTAACTACAATTTAGTTAAAGTCAGTCCAGTTTTATTTTCCACATTTGTTATTTTTTGAGTTCAGTTCATTTCTGTTCAAATTCTATTAATTTCAATCCAGTGAACTACAATTTAGTTCAGGTCAGTTCAGTTCATTCTAGCTCAGTATTTTTCAGTCCAGTTTGATTCAGTTATATTCCACAAAATACATTTGTTCTTTTCAATTGAATTCTATTCAATTTGGTTTATTTCAGTCAAGTTTATTCAGTTTCATTAATTTCAATTAAACAAAATGTGTATCTGTTAATTTTAGTTTAGTCAGTCCAGTTAAATTCAATTAAGTTCAATTCAATTTAATTTAATCCATTAAATAAGTCATTAAATACAGTAAATTTGATCGAATTTAATGTTAATCACTACATGCCAATTCAGTTGAGTTTGGTTCAGTTTGATTCACTTGCATTCAGTCTGTGTGTCACAGCACAAGTCCAGCAAAATATGAAGAGTATGACTTACTGTGCTCATGTATGTTGTGTGAAGGGGGAAAGAGCCCCTGCAGGACAGCATCATCGCCACATACGAGGAGCACGAGGACAGCGTGTATGCGGTGGAGTGGTCAGCAGCGGACCCCTGGCTGTTCGCCTCCCTCAGCTATGACGGCCGGCTGGTGATTAACAGAGTGCCCCGAGCCCTCAAATACCGCATCCTGCTGTAGAGCAGGTGAGCAACGCTTGAAGACGTATTCAACAATGAGTATGCGTAAGAAATAACAGCAAGATGTTTTTCTCTCTCTTTTCCCAGAATGAACTCACATTCCCAGCTTCTGCACGAGTGAAATCATACTGGACAGTTGGAGCAAACTCGTCAGCAGCGGCTGTGCTGTCACTCTTAGCTGTATTTGTGTCGTGATTTCTTAACACCTGATGATTTATTGGGCTGGTTTGCCGTGCGTTAGTTCATACAGATGCAGATATCGGTGTTTCTGTGTTTTTGCGTTTACTGTTTGGTGCTGTGGGAAATCAGAACCTTGAAGATTAATTATGATTATGTGTCTTATCATGTACACTGTAACAAAAGCAATGCTCTGTGGAGCTGTCAGAGAGAGCCTAATTACCCCTGTATGTTTCCCATAAAACAGCTTTAATTAAAGAGCGAGATTTGATGTCCTTCTCTCCTTATCTGCCTCTCCTCTCCTCCGTCTGTAATTGCGGCGTGAGCGTTCGTTAAAGCACCTCCAGTGACAGCCTGTTTTAATTGCAGCTTGACTCTCCACATCTCGGGCTGTCAAGGGATGGCCACGGTCCGATCCGTCAATACCAGGGCCGGTGGAACGAGTCTCTGAATGCATAATGTCAGTGCTCGCCGTCTCGAGTGGTGCGCCCGATCTTTTACGTACCGCCGTCTGTTGTCAGTGATGCTGAGAGGTTAAAAGGGTTTGGAGTTAAGGGATTTTCATTTTTTGCTCTGAAAGGGTCTGTCACAAGCCCTGCTGCCCCTGTTCTTCTGTGAACGTGCCGGATGTGAGTGCATGGAGAGATTCGACTCTCCCACCTGAAAGACTGTATATGTGTTATGCCTTCACATGCTTCAAAAATCCTAACAGAGCACAGCTGTGAAGTTCTGGAAGTAAAAATCTGACTCATTTTCTGCATACAGAATGAAAAACGTTTAACACCCGCTGTGCGCTCTGAGATCATTCAGTGATGATATACCATACAGTACACTTCTGAACTGCTGAATTCCCAATGAAGAACTACACTACCCATAATCCCAAAGAGAAATCCACCAATCAGAGAAGGCGCTGTTACTGTGGAAACACAGTTGATGAAAAAGCTCAGCAGCAATCACTCAGTGCTATAAAAGTTGGTCTCCAAATGTGGTTGTCACAAATTCACCATAAATAATACAGTGTAAAAAATCTGCTTATAACCACCAAAATAATACAGATGGCACAATAGAAAGACACATGATAAATCAGAGTTCATCATAAGTTACCAATTCATACACTTGGTCATGTATGGTGCACATAACCGCAAAAACAAAACACCATCAGGATAACACACACGACACTAAAATAATGCAATAAACATTACATAAATAACACAAAACAAAAAAAAGGAGATATTCCACCCAAAATACTAATACAGTATATGAGTTTCTTTCTTCACATGAACAAAGATTTTGAGAAAAAATAATCCATCTCTGTGAGTCCATATAATGCTTGTGAATGGGTGTCCAAATGCTGATGTATATGACCCCAGTGGACGAATCAGTGTCTTCTGAAGCCAAACGATAGGTGTGTGTAAGAAAGTTTTTTTTAAACTATAAACCAGCCAACTTTCAAAAATGAATGGAAAAAGTACTGCTGAAACTGTCTCTAAGCGAAACATGCCGTAGCACTGTCTGCATGCAGTGCACAGAACCGTCGGCCACTTTCTCACAGCGGCGCAGAGACTGTCATTCATCTGTGTGTTATAGCTCTGTGATATAATTATTTGAGCGTTATCTCTGTCTGTTTGGAGCTCTCTCATGTGTTTCTAGTGGTGTATATTTGTATCTGTCGTATTTAAATACTGTTAAATCTGTTGAATACATTCAATATTAAAACCACGGGGTCACTGTTGTGCAGTTCCCAGAGGGCCTTGCCAAAATTGGATTCAGCTGCTCGCAAATGAATTAAATGAAATTAGATTTCATTTAATAATTTATTTCTGTCTCTTGTGCAGGAGAGCGGCCCTTGGGGAGCCCAGGTGATGATTACCTTCACAAGAGCTCTGATTAGCATTCAGAAATAAACCCCAGCAAATGAAAAGAACGCACAAACTGAGGGATAGAAAAGCACTGGTTGGGAATGAGTAATCGGAGGCTATTGGGATGGCCTTGGGAATGTTTCTGAACTCAGTGTTTCTCTATTTGTGGAAACCTCACGGGGAAGATTCTTTCATATAACTCTCGCTGCATGGCTGCTTTTCTCAGCTTACGTCTCTCTTTCAGATTATTTGCATTTCAAAAGCGTTGAATGTGTTTGAATCCATTGCACAAGTTGACTAGTGTCCTGCTGTGTTTGGATAATGGTTCTGGCTCAGAATGACATTTTTCTGATAAAGGCCTTTATCAGTTCAAAAGTTCGGCTAGATTTTTTAATGTTTTAGAAAGGCTGGATTTATTTGACCAAAAACGCAGTAAAAACAGTAATATTGTGAAATATTGTTACAATTTAAAATAACTGTTTTATATTTCAAAATGTCATTTATTCCTGTGATGCGAAGCTGAATTTTAAGCATCAGTCTCTTCATGTTTCACCTTGCTCTCTGAGTGAAGGACAGTACAGTGCAGGCGAGTAATGAGAGCAGGCACTACTGTCGTTAAATCACTGTCTCGTGTCTCGGCGTTTCCTTCAGGCTAAAAGGAGCTGAAGCACCATTTTTGGGGGGAAAGTAGAGTTTTATGTGAGTTTGGGGCAGGACTTTCTGTTTATTTAACGGGGCCCCAAGGAGCAGTTCAAGTGTTTTGGAAAACCAGTTTGGATTAAAATTGAATTTATTTATTTGCAATTCCATTTGGTGCCACTAGTGGAGCTGAAATGACTTACATCTGCTTTAAAGGGGCAATATGTAAGAATTTTCATGTATTAATTGCTTTTTTATTGCCAATAAGTGAACAGCTTGTAATGACACTTAAAAGACTAGGCCTTAAAGGGGTGGTTGGTTATGATTTCACTTTTTTAATTAGTTTGTAATGTTTTTGTTTGAGCATAAACAACATCTGCAAAGTTATGACGCTCAAAGTTCAACGCAAAAAGAGATATTTTCTTTTACAGAAATAAACAAATGGCTGGTAGGAACAAGCTTCTTTCCAGGTTAGTGACATCACAAACCCTAAAATTTACATAAACCCCGCCCCTGAGAACACACAACAAAGGGGGCGGGGCCATGTTGGGCTGCTTTAGAGAAGAGGAAGAGTTGTTGTAGTAGAGTGTTGTTGACATGCCGTCATTTTACGCCGGACTGCTTCACAAACGAGGGTCAATTCAACACAAAAGATGAACATGACGGCACATGCTAGTGGATGAGTTGAATCAACTCCACAGCAACTACATCAATTTATCCACTAACCATTCAGAAACGTCTAAAAGTTGTAACTTCTTCCTGAGTCTCTCCATCAGTGTCGACTCCGGTTTGAACAATGTAAGGCTGAACACTTTCCTCATTTTGGCTGCGTGAGATTCTCCAGCTTTGTTGCTGTTGAGCTGTTAAAGCTCCGCCCTCTTCTGGAAAGGGGGCGGGAGCAACAGCTCATTTGCATTTAAAGGGACACACACAGAAACGCTTACACCCAAATAGGGGCAAATTTGACAAGCTATAATAAATGATTTGTGGGGTATTTTGAGCTGAGACACCAGAGACTGATATTACATTTTGTGAAAGGGGCATTATAGGTTCCCTTTAAAACAAGGCATTAAATGATGTCAGAGGATTTCCTAGGTTGCCTCTGAAAGCCTGTAGACTGATTTTTATGTGCATTTTTGCTGGGAAAGTCCAAAGGATGTGATGTGACAAGTAACAAGGCAGAGCGAAAATTTTATTGAAATAATGACTTAACATTTGATTTGACACAATATTTTCTCAATAAAAATGATAAAATTCTTAGATAAAGCATTGTGTTATATATCGGTGCACCAGCCATTCTTAAATCAGAACGTGAAGTCCACACTAGAGGCTTACTACAGGCTACTTTTCAACTAACTTTGTTTGCACCAATTCTTCTTAAGGCCGAACGTAGCTAGTAGGTCGTAAGCGTAAAGTAATGTGTAGTCACATAAAATGACATTTACCTTCAATGATCCTGTAGCAATCTTGAAATTTGTGAGAAGTTATTGTCATTTCATTCATTTTCTGATTAAAGCAGCGTCTTCACAAGAGGATCTGAAGGCAGCATTTGTTGTGTATCTTTCATGCTGTAACAACAAAAGCACTTTGTTTTTATCCATAGTGACTTGTGGACACAACAGGCAGGAATATGAACACACCACATGCCTACGTCTTACATAAACTTCATTGTGCCAATTAAAATTGTGAAGTGTGATATTATTTATGGGCTTTTGCCAACACATCGAACATATAATTGGTTCTGGAATGCCGTAATTGCGTTCATTTCTCATGTCTGTTGTGGCCAGCGATATGCCCTCAGAGAAATGTGTTAGATCGAGAGCTCTTCTTCTGGGTTACAGCCATTGATTGCTTTTAAACTGAAGCCATTTCTGTCCTAACCATGTCCAAAGTCGTCCCCTGCCTCTGCAGTAACATTCCTCATCTTGTAACCTCGAGGTCCAGTGTGTTCAAAGGTCTAATGAAGATAGCGCAGAAGACAGCTGAGGCATTTCTCCTTGTTCTGTCCGTGTTGATGTTGAGCGCTAAGGAAGGTGCAGTTCTGCCATTTACCCATATTACACTGCAGACAGCCTTCTGCACGTCATGTGTGTCAGTGACATTGAGAAATACGGACAAAATCTGACCCACAGCACACCAGTTCCTTCTCTGGAGAATCAGTCAATTTTCACCTGAGCCTGTGAAAAAGAAGTACTCTTTGACACACTTTTCTTACGGAAATAATATAATGTAAAAGAATATGCTTAATTGCAAACTTATGTTTTCGTACACTTAATTATTATTTACAATTACATGAAAGTGTAACAGTTTAAATTTATATCAAATGCATTTAGGCGAACTTTAGTACATCTTTACTGTATATGTGATTTCATAATTACTTCTATTGTCTTTAAAGTTACTGCTGAATGATCTGATAAGGTTTTATGTTAAATTAAAATATACTTTGATGTAATTTCTATTGAAACTATTGAACTTCCATGCTGATTTTCTTCAACACTTCTCATCAGAAGACGCTCCTGTTGAGGTGTTAACTTTTGTGGACGAAGTGAGAAGTTCTTCTGTGTTTAAATGCAAAACAAACAATCAAACATAATTATAGTGAATGAGACTCAATGTCTGTACTGTACCTTTAGTTTTACCTATACTATACTGTACTCACTTACTAGCATTTTATAAAATGTATTAGTAGTATTTATTTCTATCAGTGCACATATTATTGCTATTCTTATGAAATATTCCTACTGTATATCGCAGTTGACTGCATTATCCTGCTTGTTGTTTGATTCACTTTTGCCCATGCATTTTATCACTGCACACAAAAATGTAATTATTTGGTCAAGAAGCTCAAGTTTACGGATCCATTTAATCATCAGTTTGCGCCCATTCAAGCTGCAAGCATTTTAAGTCATTATATTGTTTTATGCACAGCAATTATTGGAATGTGTTTTCATGTTGTTGTTGTTTTTGTTGTTGTTATTACCAGAAACCGTCTTGGCGATGCAAATGTAATTGAACACTGTAATTATTCAAACACATCTACAGCCTGAGCAGTGTATGAATATTCCTCCCGCTCTCACAATGTAGTGAAGAGGAGTTATTTCAGGGAGAGTGTGTGTGTGTGTGTGTGTGTGTGTGGCGGTAGACCATTTCCCATGGTGTTTTCAGCCCCTCCTTCCTCTGGAGGAGAAAATATCCGTCTCTCCTCTCCTCCTCTCTCAGTAGTTTGTTATTACCTCTATCTAAGGCACTGCATCCATGATTTGAGAATAAGTAAGCCTGCTTTATGGGCTGAAGCTGGTTTATCTGCTGTGTATGTGTGCGTGTGTGCTATAATAAGAATTTGTGCCTCTTCCTTTTTCCTGTGAGGAGGAGGAAGTGACCTACATAACCACCACCTCACTGTTTCAGCTGGATTTTGCATTCAGGAGAGGATGAATAACACGACTGCTCTCCAAAAATGATGCGATGTAACGCGGTTCAGTGAGAGACTAAGGCTCAAGCTGAGAGAAAGCTTCTGGTCTCTGCTGTTATTGTTTTTTTGTCGGGTTGCTAATGTTGAGAGATTTCAGCTGATTTTATTCAATTTAGTAGAAAATAAATACGGGTTGTTGGACAGGTTTATGTAGGTATGACTGGATGATCATAACAAACATTCACATAAGACATACCAGCACTTATATCACAAAACACACCCTGACACAGGCAATTTTAAGATGTAGGTCTGCGGATGGATGTCTTTAGATGTCTCTTTGTTTTTAAGAGTCTCACAGCATGAGCACAGCATGTTTAACTCCATGTCAAGTTAAAAATAGATTTCAGAAAGGTATCTTGTACGGAGCCCCTAAAGGGACATGATGGAAAAAATATGTCAATGCTTTTGTGTTTTCTCGCAAATCTTTTGCGCTTCTCCAAGAAACTCACAAAATGTTTGCGTTCCCCTGAGAAAATTGTGAATTCTTTACAAGTGAATGCAAAGTTTCTCTGGGGAACACAAAAGTTTTGCGAGCAAATGTAAACGTTTTGAAATATATATTTTTTCCTTCACCGTGTCGTTTTAGAGGCTCCGTAATCTTGAGAGCCCGGAATTCTGGAGATAGATCTTTTTTCCAATAACAGACCAATTTCTCTGTTTTTTTTCCCAGTTTGTACACAGGTTTGATGATTTCATAGATAAACACAATTTATTGAGTGAACATCAGTCTGGCTTTTGAACAAATAGGTTGACCACAATGGCAGTGATGGAACTGGTAGAAGAGATTTCCACTGCAATGGATAAAAGTGAATATACTGCGGGAGTGGTCCTAGATTTAAAAAAGCTTTTGACACTATTCATCACGGATTATTAATGATGAAACTGGAGAGATATGGTATAAGAGGGAAAGTCTATTCTTGGTTAAGTTGATGATAGATATCAATTTGTACAAATATATAATGCTCAATCAGATCTAATGGAAGTCATTGTGGTGTACCACAAGGTTCGGTGCTTGGCCCCAAATTGTTTGTACTGTATATAAATGATATTTGTAAAGTATCTACAACCCGAATTCTGGACAATTTGGGACATTTTTTAAATTTGAATAAAATGAAAACTAAAAGACTATCAAATCACATGAGCCAATATTTTATTAACAATAGAACATAGATAACATAAAATATTTTACAATTTTATGCACAAAATGAGCTCATTTCAAATTTGATGCCTGATACAGGTCTCAAAAAAGTTGGCACGGGGGCAACAAATGGCTGAAAAATCAAGAAATTTTGAAAAGATTCAGCTGGGAGAACATCTAGAAACTAGTAAGTTAATTAATATCAGGTCTGTAACATGATTAGCTATAAAAGGGATGTCTTAGAGAGGCAGAGTCTCTCAGAAGTAAAGATGGGCAGAGGCTCTCCAATCTGTGAAAGAATGCGTAAAAAGATTGTGGAATACTTTAAAAACAATGTTCCTTAACATCAAATTGCAAAGGCTTTGCAAATCTCATCATCTACAGTGCATAACATCATCAAAAGATTCAGAGAAATTGAAGAATGCATAAGGGACAAGGCTGAAGAACTTTATTGGATGCCCGTGGTCTTCGGGCCCTCAGACGACACTGCATCACTCATTGGCATGATTGTGTCAATGACATTACTAAATGGGCCTATGGTCTATGGTCTATGGTCAGACAAGTCCAAATTTGACATTCTTGTTGGAAATCACGGACGCCATGTCCTCCGGGCTAAAGAGGAGGGAGACCTACCAGTGTGTTATCAGCGTTCAGATCAAAAGTCAGCATCTCTGATGGTATGAGGGTGCGTAAGTGCATACGGTATGGGCAGCCTGCATGTGTTGGAAGGCACTATGAATGCTGAAAGGTATATAAAGGTTTTAGAGCAACACTAAATAAAAAATATGTCAAAGATGACCACAAACTCTTCAGCAGCTGGAAACCTATATCAGGCAAGAATGGAACCAAATTCCAACACCAAAACTCCAGAAACTCATAACCTCGATGCCCAGACGTCTTCACACTGTTTTGAAAAGAAGAGGAGATGCTACACCATGGTAAATGGACCACTGACAGAGTCCGACCAGGTGCGCGACCCAGCAACACCGTTGGTCGTGGAGGGAGTGATTGTGGAGCTTGAGGGCTGGGAGGAAAGCCCCGTCCACGCCACCACCACTGTTGATGTGAGCTTGTTGAGCTCTGGCTATTATTTTGAAGATCTGAAGGATTTGTTTGAGGCTGATCTAATTGACTTTTTTGGAGAGGTGATACCCAACTCCCCTGTATCTCCAGTGCCCCTGTATCTCCAGAGTCTCCTGTATCTCCAATGCCTGTATCTCCAGTGTCCCTTGTGTTTCCTGAGTTCCCACCCAGCCTCTCTCTCCCGCCTCCTCGTTCAACCAGTTCCTCAGCCCCACCATCACTGCTATCCTTCAGCCCTTCTACATCTTCAATATGCCAGATTAGGGCTGGGCGATATATCGCATGCGATTGTCATGCGCATTTTGTCAGTAAAGCCGGTTCCCTGATTACCGCAAAATCGCCATCACCTGCTTTCAAATGGAGCGGCATTTAACAGACAGAGCCGTAGATCACTGACAAGCTACACAATATCGCCCAGCCCTATGCCAGATGCCAACTGTCTTCAGGCCACCAGCTCCATCTCACACAGAGGGTCCCCTGTCTCCACCTCAAGCCTCTGTGCCCCCTGCTCCACCTCGGACCGTTGACACTCTGGTTCCACCGTGGCTCCTCCCTCCCTCGGCTCCACCGGACACCATCAGCCATACGGCTTCTCCGGGCTCCCTCGTCTTTCTGGCTCTGCCTTGGTTAGTCGTCCACCTGCCTGCACCTACGGCTCTGTCTGGCTCCTCCTTCCCTCCAGCTCCGCCTACATCCTCAGTCCCACAGGCTAAGCCTCTGTCCTCTGGACGTCCGTCTCCACCTTGGATGCTCGTCACCATGGCTCCACCTCGGTCTCCCGTACCATCAGCTGCGCGTGGGCTCTTTGGCTCATCGACTACATCCGGGTCTCCATCGTTAGCTACGTCTCCGTTGGTCATCCCCAGAGTGTTGTCTACCACCACGTCAACACCACCACGGCTCCTCCCACCTGCGACTCCACCCTGGGGCCTCGTCATGGTTGGTCTCTGGACCATCACCTTGCTCCTCCTGCTCTGGGTTTCCCCTTGGCTCCTCCCTCCCTCCACTCCCACATGGACTAATTGTTTTGCTGCCCCTTTTCTCCTCGCCCCCCGATATGTTACATGTTCACTGTTGTCTTCCTCAGTTTGGCCTTAGTTTCTGTCTGTCAGTCTGTTAATTATGTTACTAGTTTCCACCTGTGTCTCATTATCCCCCTCATTAGTTCCTTTGTTTGATTCGTGTATATATACCCTGTGTTTCCATTCATGCCTGGTCCGTTCTCGTTGATGTTGACTGTGTTTCGTGTATACCTGCCTGTTTTGTCATTAAAGACTACTCTACGTATTCTCCTTCGTCCTTGTTCCTTGCTACACCAACGTCACGTAACAAATAGACTTTCACTGAATTTAATTTCATATTTATCAATGTATTTCAAAAATAATACCAAAGCTAAAATTAGGTTTAATAATGAGGAAATAGAAAGAGTGTATGAAAATAAATAATGATTGATCAAAAATTATGCTGTAAAAATAAAAATGTATAAATCCATTGCTGTCACAGTTCCTTTGTCTGCTTGTTTGTTCCTACACCCTCACAGCCCTCACCATGACCCAATTACTGATCACCTGCATCTGCACCTGCACCAATCAGCACCCTCATCAAGAGCACTATGGCCCTGTCCAGAATGGCACACTTCATGTGCACTTTCGGTCTTGTGGACTTACAATGGCCGCTGCGTGTGCGTGTCCGTTAAGTCCACAAGACCGTAGGGTGTCCCATTCGTCATTTAAGGGTGCTCGTGAGTGACCTAGTGTCTCCGAATCCCCAACAATCCTCTGCTCTGCTAGTAAGCCGCTTCCCATACCTGTATACTCACCTGATTGGACCATCCCTGGAAGTGTGTACTCTCCACGTTCACCATCCACGAATCCACAATCTCCAACTACACCTGCAACAATCTGGTTATTGATCTGTTCAATTTTGCATTCTAGAATTAATTATTACTCGCCTGCGATGTATAAAGCACAGCTCACACAGAAATCACTTTCAAACCGAGCAGGTTTCTGTTGGTCAGTGCGTAAATGAGCGAAATCCACAAAAGGAACTTTTCACCCTCATACATTATTCTGTGTGATTAATTAATGATTGATTAGTTAAATCGGAATGACTGGATATTGTGCAGTATAATTTCATCCGTTGGTCCGTCAGTCTGGTTAACTGTTAATAAAAGGTTGCATCCCTGCAAAACATTTGAGGACTCTGCCAGCTCTCAAAGAAATCCTGTAAACACAGCAAGGGCACTCGTCTAATCCTGTGTGTCCTAAACAACAGCCTGCTTTCCATAAATTGAGTGTCTCTTTATCCCTGTGAATGTATCTGCATATTGTAGGCATTTCCATACACACGTGTGCCGCGTTTAGCAATTGGCATCTCTTTGCCGTGGATTAATAGGACTCAAGTTTTATGACGGGTTCTATCGGGTAAATGAGCTTAGAGAACTGAATAGGATTCATATGAATTTTAATAGGAGATCCGTTAGTATGTGAAATGAGTGCAGGCTATAATGTAGGCACAAGCAACCAAAAACCACCGGAGTCATTGTGTTAATTCCACATAATAAACAGGAAATCATGTAATATTCATGCGAATGTTTGTGGGTGAAAGCCATTCATATTCCTCTCCCAACCACGCACTTTGAAGCGAAGGGCTTAATGGAATAATTTTTCAGATCTTTGACATGTACAGTACTGTCTCGCTTTATGTTTTCACATCAGTAGCAAATGTGCAGCGGCTCTGTAAATGGCTTTGGGACATCAGTGAAAAGTTTCAGTCAAATAACACTCGCATCACCCAGAAACTTTCATGACACTGTACTCAATCACGTACGTTTAAAAGACATTACTCGTATTTATAGCTGATTCCACACTGAGCATATCTGGGATTGGTATTGAATGACATGTCAACCCAGGGGAAACAAATGCTCCGGGTTCTACAGCAGATCTACAGCATCCCTTCCAAACTGACTAAAATCATGCTCCCTCAGATTGAGGCATTTACAGATTATTAACAAATTATTTGGGTGCTTGTAAACATGTTATTGTTTTTTGTCCTGGCAAGCCTTGACTCTCAAAGTCTAGATCTGTTCTCATTTATTCACCTTTATGTCATCACAAACCCACAAGACTTTCTTCTGTGGAACACAAAAGGATCCCTTTTGTACTGAATGTTATTCTTCATGCAATTTCAGAATGTTAGGGCTTTTAAGCTTCAAAAAGGATGTGAAACGGGTCATAAAAGTGGTCAATACAGCTTGTTGGTCTTCTGAAGTCATATGGTTTGGATGATCAGGAGACTTAATTGGTGAAGTAAGTGAGTCATTTTGGGTTGGATCAATGATATTTTAGTGAATAACAACAGACATTTCAGTCTGTTCCTTACACAAAGATTTCATAGGACTTTAGAAGACTGAAGAGAAAAAAATAGTCTTCATCATTTCT
The DNA here is from genome assembly GCF_018812025.1 of Megalobrama amblycephala. NCBI lineage: Eukaryota > Metazoa > Chordata > Actinopteri > Cypriniformes > Xenocyprididae > Megalobrama > Megalobrama amblycephala. The sequence goes on along the minus strand of NC_063048.1, from coordinate 622,255 downwards.
GCTTTTGTGTTCTACAAAGGCAAAAGAATCATCAAGGTTTGGAGTAAATAACGACAGAATTGTTATTTTTGGGTGAACTGTCCCTTTAATAATGTAGCTGTGATCTGCCCATTTCCTTCTAGTATATTTTCAACAGTACTACCAGTTGTTGTGCTTGAGTTTGTTCGATTTAAATGGTTTAATGCAGAGAGGGGAACTGGAGGACAGAAGCAGCAGTGTGTGGTCTCTGCAGGGCCCTTCAGAGGATTTTAATTGTTTTATCTGACAGACAGCACTGAGAAGTGGACTAAACTTTGCGCCTGCAGTGCACATTTGGTCGGTGGATAATCAGAGTGAGCCGAATGTCCCTGAGGTGACCGTATGTGTGAGAGATAACACAGCCGTTCCAGACTGACTTTCACTGCTATTCTGGCTGGACGCTTTGCTTCTTTCCACATATAAGCTGGAGAAACAACTCGCGCCAGGCAGAAGAGCCTGTCACATGCGTTCAGCCTCTGAAGAAGACCAGGCTGCTATTTTTAAACCCATAGCATAGGTCAGCTTCTTTGACTTTTACAATCATGTGTTTATCATTTTAAATTTGATTCTCTACTCAGATCATCTGTTACATTTGGCTCTCGTCTCTAACAGCCCTGACTTAAAATCAGAGGGTTTTTTTCTACAGCAATTAAAAATACTGTAATAGTGTATGAGGTGCTTTTTATTTCAAATCAGTTTTTGTTGTAGTCAGATCCATCCATGAATCCATGAAGTTTGAATTTTTGACTGTGTGAATGAGTTGACCAATGAAATGGGATGCAGCAACATTTTGGAATGTTATTTAGAAGTTGAATTGCATATTGTTTTTTCAAAGTCCAAGAAATCATGATTCAAAGAAAGAAAGAAAGAAAGAGTTTTGTATGAAGCACATATGACCAGGCTCTTGTTTGCCAACAAATCCTTTGAGCTCATCTGCATATCCTGCTTTGAGTGAGTCACTGAAATATGGAGGGGAACAAAGTTTGTTGCAGAATAACTTACAATATGTGCCAGACTTTGTTCAAATGGTTAAATGTCTGGCTTGTGAGATAATGGGATATAACCCTGGAAGCCTTGTGGATTATTGGTTTACTCCAGGATATCTTTACATAGTTGCCACAATGTGTTTCGAAGCAAAACTCTTGGAAATCATACACAGATTTGATGCTGCAAATCTCACAAACTGTGGCAAATCCAGCAACTCTCTATAGTTCTCGGAAGTGTTCATTGCTATGGAAGCTTATTAGCATCACTTTGATTCCTAGTGGACTGATAAATCCCTGTACGGCTCGGAAATTACGTACAGTGTGCCTGTCATGAACTGCTCTGGGTCGCAAAGGTTGAGGATCCAAACGCAGTAGCTTATTGAAAGTGTAATCCACAATCGTAGTCAAAAACAGGCATAAGGTCATAATCACAGGGTAAGCAGTCCAAACCATAACAGGGCACAGGAATACAGGGAAATCCATGAGAGGCAGGCAAACAAACCCAACGGAAACCAAAGGAGAGCCCAGAAATGTAGTATGACACATACAAGACTTCACGATGAATGACAGAATGAACTAGGCATATATGGGGTAATGCTAATGCGACAGCTGAAGACAGTCATGGATGATGAGACCGGGCAGTGGGAAATGTAGTCCTTAACACTCTGAGGTCTCAGGTATTGCCGGCGATACCACCGCGTTTTTTTCTTACCAGTGTGAAAGAGACTCAAAATACTCTGTCAATGTTGCACATACAATTAAGAGTTATACACCATTTTAATCTGTTGAATATCTTCTTTCATTTGTGTACACTCAGAGTAAAAACAAAATGTTGAGCTTTTTGCAAAATAAAGAAAACTAACATGATGCGTGATCTCTCGTCTCCCTCTGAACAAAGTCCAATCTGATAGTTCTCAGAAAATGAACTGTAACTTAGTGAATACTAATCACAAAAAAATGTTGAAATGTCAGGTTTTAAATCGTCAAATCGAAAACAAATATTCTCTGTTTATATAATCTGTATGAAAAGAGAGCCATGTCAGAAGTCCGTGATTCAGCTCATTATCTGCTAATGCGGCCACGCCCACGGAGCCAGCGCTATTCAGACGCAAATTCAATCAATACATGCATACATCGTCTCAATCGTGTATTTATTGCCTTGAAAAGTGTTTTGAATAGCCATAGTTAGCGATCTCTGGAAGCCTCTGTTAGTTCAGTTCCTGGAGAGTCACATGGTTGTTCTTCTTTAGATTAATTTGTGGACTAAAGGTGCACAGAGCGCCCTCCGGCTGCAAGTATGAATTGAAAACACAGTATCCAGCACTCATAGTGATGACAATAAATATTGAATAAATATTACTCCTCTGTATAGAAAATTGACAAACATATGAGAATCCATCAATATTTCTCCAAATGTGCATGCTTTTAAGCTAAAAGCCTATATGAAATGCCATAGAGGTAACATAATTGTTCAGACACTTTGCATCACAGAAATACATTATATTTTAAAGAATATAAGAATATAATAGAATACCATTATTTTAAATTGTAATAATATTTCACAGTATTGCAGTTTTTCTGTATGTTTGATATACACCATGATGAGCTTGAGACATGATCACAGATTTTTTCACAGCCTACCTGACTGAAAGAGCTCATTATTTATGCAGGTCATTAGAGCTCTTTATGCGATTCTTTTGTCTTCTCAGGTGTAAATGACCCATTATTCATGATGATTCACGCCTCCATGATGATACTGTGTTTCTTGACCAAAGATGTTTTAGAAAATTTAAATCTCTCTATTGTTTTATATGAACGAGTAGGCAGGATATTTTTTACATAATTTTGAAGCAAAAACTCTAGTCTACAATCTCCAATACCCAGAAGTCTTGTGAACACATATATAATATTTTTTTTTTGTCCTTATTTCAGTGACTTAAGTTTTTTTGTTTTTTCAATAATCAAGCATAAACGTTATTCCTTCAGAAATACAAACATGTACATACATGTTTCTCACACATTCTAGCTGAATACAGTGTAATGACACCTTTTCCATTAATGTGTTTATGAAGAACTGAAAAAAGCACAAATGTCAAACCTTCTCCAGGCCCCAAATCAGCCTCAGACTCCAGAGGGTTAATTAGGGTGGCGTGCCCTCTGTTGGCTATCAAGGGCACTCCAGCTGGTGTTCGAGACACCACCAGTCATATTGGAGTTTTGAAGTTCTTACCATTTTTGTGTGCAGTATCAGAGGGTCCGTATAAGTGAATCATCAGCAGAACACTGAGATCTTCTGCAAGATGTATTTCAAAGCATTATTTTGATCAACACTCTTAAAAATAAAGGTTCTTTATAGAAGCATTGATGGTTCCAGAACCTTAAACATCCATGGAACCTTTCCATTTCTCAAAAGGTTCTTTATAGTGGGAAAAAACGTTCTTAAGATTATTAAAAAGTTCTTAGTTCTTTTAAGAACTGGGAAATTAAATGGTTCTTTAATGGCATCTCTGCAAAAAAAAAAAAAAAAAAAAAAAAAAAACTTTAGGAACCTTTATTTTTAATGGTGAACCTTTATTCTTTGGTTTCCCTAAGAATAACTTTCCCAATGCTAAAGAATATAAGTGAAAGATATTTCTTTCATAAGAAGAGTGTAAGTTATCTGTCTTTCACCCAGAGGGGACAGCTGGTAGCTCATGTAGACAAAGAGAAGAAGCGATTTGATAACAGAGTACAAGACAAGCTAATCAGGATGAATCTACACGATATTACAGAAGTCTAAAGGGCCGTTCTGTCTCAATCGAGACTCCTGCAGCTCATATAAGAGTCCCTCTCCAAACTGTGCCATCTATCATCTTGTATATTGTTTCTTTCCTGTTCTCGTCTTCTCTGCTCTCTGCATTTCTTCAGCAGGGTGGCAGAATGGTAAATTATCATGGGACTCGGCATGCGGGGCTTCTTTCTTCAAGGTGCTAATAAACCAACCCTTCTTTTCCTTCACCCCCCATGTTTCTCTTCTTCATTCCTTCCTTCGTTCCTTCTCTCTCCGTCTGTCCTTTACTATTTCTACAGTTTCGCTTTCATCCTGCTGCTAGTGGACGCGTGCTGCGCTCTCATTATAGCGGGTGATAATTACGTGAGAGACAAAAGGAAACTGAATAAGCCGCCCACTCAGAGCCTTCAGCCGCGGAGCAGGAGAGAGTTCATTTCACACTTACAGCATGCTTTAATTAAAGAACAAAGAAAGGTAAACACCCCTGTCATTGTGTGTGCGTGCGTTTGTGTCATAGACTGTAAGGTGCATCTGTGTGCACACGTCAGGCGTGAGGTTTATGCTGCAGTCCGTGCTTTATTTTTAACGCTCAGTAATTGATTTGATTGTCATGCTCATTAGCAGGGTGCAGATATATATTTAATGTGGCAGCAGCTCGGTGTGGTTTAAAGTGAAAACTCAACATATCAGTAGCTATCAAGCTGTGTACCACATTTCCTTTGTAATGGGTACTAATGGATACAGTCAAAAAGCCATTTTGCTGTATGATTCTAATGTTGTGTAGATGAGTTTTGAAAAATTGTCTGTCGATTACAGATATGGGTTTGTTAATTAAGGCGATAAATAGGGGTGGGCGATATGACCAAAATCTTACAAACCTGATTCCAAAAAAGTTGGGTCACTGTACAAATTGTGAATAAAAACAGAATTCAATGATGTGGAAGTTTCAAATTTCAATATTCTATTCAGAATACAACATCTGCCCATCTTGACTTCTGAGAGACACTGCCACTCTGAGAGGCTCTTTTTATACCCAATCATGTTGCCAATTGACCTAATAAGTTGCGAATTGGTCCTCCAGCTGTTCCTTATATGTACATTTAACTTTTCCGGCCTCTTATTGCTACCTGTCCCAACTTTTTTGGAATGTGTAGCTCTCATGAAATCCAAAATGAGCCAATATTTGGCATGACATTTCAAAATGTCTCACTTTCAACAATTCTTGTCACCATTTTCAATATATCAACAGTGATAAAAAGAACAAAGAAGCTAAATACTAACAAATAGGAGCACAAAGAAAGACACAAATGAAATAGACCTGAAAAACTTCAAGCACTAGAAATAACAAATACTACATAAATCGTATGAAGTAATCAAATGTATATACATATATAAAAAAACACTGCATAGTGTTCACTGTGTAAATTAAATAAACATTTATTCTTACTAAAGTTACAAAAGCGGTTCAGTCAAGGGCAGTGAGATCCCTTCTGTTTGATTAACATTAATGACACAGACGACAGCAGGTATATCTGGATGCTGTCCCTTTAGGACCGACTGCACGGATCCAATATACTCGTACGCTTTCTTTCTCAACTGTTTACGTTCACTTAAGACATAAATGTCTATGTTTACTTGCAAAGACAGTCAATTTGACACATAAGTATGTGTATTTAACCGTTCAAGCCTAATAAGCGGCAAAAAAACTGTCTAGTACACAAAAGCTCTATGAGCAGCTTCATGTGAGTGATCTCTCTGACAGTGCTCGCATTTAGCGAAATGAGTGGTCTTTCTCTGCTTACTGCGCTTCAACAGTTTAAAATCACTTAAACCACAATGCTAAAAATGCATTCAAATGATAAGCTTTCATGAACGCGCTGTATAAAAATGTTACGTGAGCATAACCGCGATACAGACGATAGTCCAATATCTCTACGGGTTGACACATTTCTAATCCCGTCTACTGGTATTTCGCCCACCCCTAGCTAGAAACATTTTCTACACAAAAGCTGACATGAAAGCATGACCAACACGCAGCTATCATGGGAATATTGTAGTCTAAAAGTCGCCATGAAATCAAAATGGGCAAGTCTTTTTTTATGGAATATTGCTTATTTAAAATTATTTATCCATGCACATCATGTTTTGAATGACGCTCTCACAATCTTTAATCAAAATAACTTTCCCCAGCTAACAATTTTTTGTTCTAAGAATGTTTTCCAAACATTCTGGTTTCGGTTATGGGAACATTAAAATGTCAACAAAAAATGGAACATGTGTTTGTTTGTTTGTTTGTTTTAAGGTTAGTATGATATTCCTGAAATATTCTGTCAACTTAATTTTTATTAACAATGCCACATTCTACACAGTAAAGTCCTCCTTAAAAACTTTACTAATTAATCCAGTGGAGAGTGTTATAGTGATGTGACACAGCACACTCCTCAGTGTTAAATGAACACTGCTCAATGTGGGTTTAGATGTGAAGATCACCCTTATGGTGGTCAGTTGGGCTCTTGACCCTTGACTTTAGTATGTTTATTTCTCTTTCAGCTATTGCAATAGTGTTTTCAGAGAACTTTTCTGCATTTCTAAAGAAAGGGACTGATACAAAGCAGATCAACATTTTTGCTTTATTGGCAGTCAAATGACTGCATAAAGTGAATAATATAAATAAATGATTGTAATACAAAGATCACTGTAATGCATCAACGATGAAAAGATGAAGAGATCTTTGTGAGATCACCAAAAAATGCTACAACATCTTTTGTATGAAAGTTGAGACACACTTAAACATCAACTCCTATCATAACCTCACCAATGGTGACAATAATGAAAAAAAATCAATATAAATAGTAAAAATTTAGCTGCCTTTTTTTTGTGCCACAATGCATGCTGGGAGCCATGAATGAGTTTCGAGCTATGCTGGTATCCAGCATGCACTGCAACAAGAAGCATGTCACCGTTGTTGAGTTTCATATGCTGAAGTGATCAGTGAATAAGGCCACTTCACGATGATGTCACCATTAAATACAGGCAACTGACATAATTTTGTTTTATCTGTGTGTTTTAAAAACACAGTTAAAGCAACCAGAGAACAAAAATAACATAAGAAGTCAAGGGTCAAGAGCCCAACTAAAGAAAGCACTGATCACCATAATGGTGACTTCAAATGTTTGTTTCTCTTTCCTACAGTGATTCTGTTTGTTAACTTCAGATGTCATCACTAAAGGTCATCACTTAATGATCTAATGAACTTCAACACTGCTTCAGTTTTACTTTTAACACTCTGTAGTGTGGACACATATGAACACTGAGCGATGTTCATTAAACACAGGGAATTTTGCTGTGTAGGACACAACCTTAGGCAATTTTAAGCCAGAAAGTTACTGATTCTTAGTATTTATTCATTTGAAGTTAGTTGCCATTCTAAATGTTCCAAGAATGTTCCAAGTTTGTTCCAAGGACAAAAAACATTCTGCAATGTATAAATAAAGTTTTTCTGCTAACCTTTTGAGAACATAATTAAAGACCAGATAACTTTGAACAAACGTTCTATTGATGTTACTGAGAATTCGGAGAATGTTCCTGGTTAGTTGGGCCCCTCCCTTTTGCAGCGGTATCTCTTCTATTCTTTGATGACATTTACTGGTTTGAGGGCGGGACGACCTGTCACTCACATGAGATCCACCAATGGCAAATCACATCCAACCAATTCCTTACGGACAAAATCAAGTCCCGGCCCACCATTTTTTCTTCTTCCAGAAGATGTTTCAAATATATGTTTATTGTCACAATAGGGAAGAAAAGACTATTGCAACTTACGTTTCATGCCGACTTTAATGTGTTACTTTAGTAGAATCAAACCTCTCACTGATTATTAATCATGTCACTATGGCTTACACATCCACAGTAAGATTCTCTTCGAACTGTTGCTGCCCTAAACTGACAGTTTTTATAATCTTAAAGTGTAATGATTATAATGTTTTAAAGTTATGAAAAATTTTTTTGTAATATAAAAAAATATAATTATACACTTTTGTTTAAAATTTCAATACATTTGTTCAGCAAGGAAGCATTAAACTGTACAAAAGTGACAGTAAAGACATTTAAATTGTTACAAAAGATTCTGTTCTTTTGAACTTTTTATTCATCAAAGAATTCTGACAAAAATATATATGTATCACGGTTTCCACAAAATTCTGAAGCAGCACAACTGTTTTCAACATTGATAATAATCATAAATGTTTCTTAATCATCAAATCATCATATCAGAATGATTTCTGAAGGATCATGTGACACTGAAGACTGGAGTGATGATGCTGAAAATTCAGCTTTTTTTGCTGAAAATTCAGAGTTTTTTTATTGTAATAATATTTCACAATATTACAGTTTTTATTATATTTTTGATCAAATAAATGCAGCCTTGGTGAGGGCATTAGATGCTTCTTTAAAAAAAAAAAAAAAAAAAATCTTGCTGATCCTTAACTTTTTATCGGTAGTGTATATAAAATTGTACAAATGTAAAATGAAAAGTATTACAGTCCCAGACCACAGAGACTTACACCTTCAGTCATCCTTATCGTAATTTAAAGACACCATTGCTTTCTGCATGCACTCTTTTTGTTCTGCAATTATAAAGGGACATAAACAATGCTTTGGCAAGAATTAATTTCACACCACTGAGGCAGGCAATGAGATTTTCTCCTAAATGTTTCTCCTCTGATGGAGATGCAGGTGTCTTTAGTTAAATTATTTAGAGCTTATCTTATCATGTGGTAATTATATTTAATGTTTGCTGATGATGCATCACAGAACAAGCTCCCAGTTCTTTAACGATCAACAATTCAGTTGAATACATCAGAATGCCTTAACTGCACGCTTAAATTCGAGGCTATAATTAGTAGTGGGGACGTGGTGAAATAAACATCGATTTAATTAGAATTACGTGAGTCATAATCTTATCCAACTATTTATTTGTGCGGACTATGAACGGTCCGTGCCGAAGAAGAATCGAGACTTGAAAGCATGCAACCTTCAGGTCTATCGCTGCAAACCAATCCTGCTATCTGACAGTAAGTCAACATGTGTCTCTGAGTGAGCATTCTGAACGGGAGCTTATGTAAGGCCCGATACCAGAATCGGTCTGAGCTCACCACCCTTCTTGGGTACAATGAGGTACGAGCTGTAGAACCCCTTCTTCATCTCGGCTAGAGGAACAGGCTCTAACGCATTCTTCGCGAGAAGAACCGCGATTTCCGACTGGAGAACAACAGCGTTCTTTTCTCGTCTCGGCCCTTGGCGTGATGCTCGTGGCATGAGGAACAAGGTTCACCATTCCAGGAGACCTTGTGTCCCCTGACACTCGTGGTAAGCAGTGTGCCGAAGCATCTACATGGTTCTGGGGGCCCGCTGCAGAAAAGGCCGGTGATGGTGGAGGACACTGTGCCTCGTCGCAGCTCGTCACGTCTGCCTGATCCTGTGAGCCGGCCCAATGCAGCAGAACGTGAGGAGGTGGGGTATGTGCATTCTCCAAGGCTTTGTGGCGAATGTTCGATGCCTGGCCATGATATCGAGGGCCATAAGCACCGTGTGTGTGACCCAGGGAAAGAGGAAACTGCTCTTTTGCTGACTGTGTGGTAGCCGTCTGTCTTGTGGATTCTGGCCAAAGGAAATAAGTGCTCTCCTCCCATCCCTCCACCGGGAGTGAGGCTCGACCCCAGTCCTGGCTCGAGCAGGTTAGCAGCCTCTCCTCCTTCCCTGAGTTGCCCATCTAAGGTCCGCTTTGAAGCCTTCAGAGGGTTCTTAGTAGTCTATTGATGTGCCGGCAGTGCCACCTTCCTTTGTGAGGACTGCTGTGCTGGTCTGGCTGCCAGTCCACACAGTGGCAGAGTCGGAGCAGCCTTCACAGGGGCTGCCTTTGGCGTGAACAGGAACTTGGCCTCTGGGGTCCAGAGTTGGAAGCCGACCCACTCCGAATGCAAGATGTGTTTTATTGCCTCCATCTGTTTCTTGACTGTCAAGAACTGCTGTGCAAAGTTCACAACAGTGTTACTGAATAGGCCACCTTGGGAGATGGGGGCGTAGAGAAAGTGCACTTTCTCAGAAACCCGTATCTCCATCAGGTTAAGCCACAGAGGACCACTAGTGTGGATATAGCCCGACCTAGAGCCTGCACTGTGACCTTCGTAGCCTGTAGGGCATAGTCGGTCGCCAATTGCAGTTCCTGCATCATCTCCGGGTTGGGACCACCCTAGTGCAGAGCTCTCAATGTTTTGGCTTGGTATCGCCATAGTGTGCTGGTCAGTGGAGTTGTAAGCCCTCGCCGTGAAAGACGAGATAAACTTACACACCCTGGATGGGAGCCTGGGACGATTCCACCATAAATGTATCGCAACCACCCATTCCACCTGAAGAACCGAGGGTGGTAAGGATGGAGGAGCTGGTGTATCGCGTTCTGGCAGAAAAAGGTGCCTTCCACGAAATTCGTCAACTCCTCGTGCACCTCTGGGAAGAAAGGAACTGGGGAAGAGCGTGATGGTGTGTCGCACTCAGACCCCAAGAACCAATCGTCAAGCCAAGTACTCGGGACAGGGTGGAGGAGTCCACTCCAGCCCAATGCTCGCGGCTGCCCGGGAAAGCACAGGTTTGGCATCTGCCTCAGACTGATGGTGGAAGCTCAGGCGAGTCTTCAGCCTCTGAAGGCGCAAGCCCACCCTCTGATGCTGCAATAAACAATCATCCATACCATGGTGTGAGCTGCCAAACTCATCCGGAAGCTCAACAGGAAGACATATGCAAGTGAAGGAATGGGAAGTCGAGTGGAGACACTCCCATTTCAACCCCTTGCTCACCCTCAGTACACATTGGAGGTAGAAGAACCAGGATGAGAAGCATCTAAGGGTGACTCTTGGTCTCTTAAAAAAAGCGCAGATCATGCAAATTATACTCTCCAGTTCACATTGGCCTTTTCTGAAAACATCAGAGGTGTTTTGGGCTCCCAAGAGCGACCCCTAGTGTCGATATTTCAATGCATTGACAAAGAGACCAGCAGAAGAGGAAGTGTAAGTACAAATATATATTTAAATACATGCATCCAAGTTTCAAAGGATGTTTTAGTTTAACATAAACGCTTGTCAGTACATTTTAGCTATATTTCAAAGACAAGGAGTAAATATGAAATTATATATGTAGTTAAAGATTACTTAAAGTTGTAATTTAAATCCTGCTTAAGTGGATCAAAAAAGCCATCTTAAGTTCAACTAATTGCATTTAATAAAAATTTAAAATATAATACATTTTTATTTAATTGCAGACAACATGCGATTAAATGTCCAAAAATTCAGTTCACGAGTATATTCTTTTAAAGTATATTATTTCCTTTTTAAAAGTGCAGATGTGTACTTCCTTTTTGCGAGGGGTAGTATGATTTAATTGTTAAGTTTGTTGTGTGTTTAGTAATGTCTGTCGCATTCTGACGTTTTGTACTGTATGTACCTCCACAATCTGTTGTAAAATGTATGATTTGGCACTTTCTTTGCAGGGTCAAACTTTGCTGAAATACAGAATATGTTTCCTCAGAATGCAATGCATTATGTTTTGTTTTGGAAAGTGTCAAGTGTATGCCCTCCTAGCTGAAACTGATAAATTTTATATGTAACCATAATAATGCTTTATGCTATGCCTGAAACATGGGTACAGTAGAGCTGTTCTACCTGAGAGAAAATACATTAACATTTTTTTTTTTTTATTATTTAGCAAATGCTTTTATTGAAACTGACAAAGTATGATGGTGTATCAGTGCTAGCTTTGCTTCAAGTTATTCTTGATAAATGTTGGCAAATACATTGCAAACCCTTTGACTGGAGGCATTCCCAGAACTGGACCATTTTTGCTGACCTGTTGAGAACAGCTGATATATTAACCACAATATACCATATGCTTGCAACAATAAATATTTAAATATTTACAGTATACTTCATGATTATTATAAGTCAATTTGACTCATATATGGGGCTATTTAGGTTGTATTTCTCCACTAAAGTCTTTTTTATGAAGGTGTGGAGCGTATTGGGATGGTGATGTGCAGCAGCATGGACTGATGGGTAAAACAGTGTGCTGCGCTGTAGCAGGAGCGCACTGATGTAGCGTGGGAGGAGGCAAGAAACCGCAGTATTGCCTGAGATGCAAAAGGCCAAAGGGTCACTGCCGACAGAATTAATTTTTAAAGACCTCAGATGGAGGGAGAGATGGGGAGAACACGGATAGAGGAGCTCAGAGAGTCAGAAACGACAGCATGAATTCACCGGACACCTAATCTATCCTGTGTGTGCGTTCATATTTTTATTTAATATTGTGTGCACATACATTTAAAAAGGGTTGTTTTTTGTCCATCAGTCGCATAATGCCCCATGATAACTGAAATTAAAATATTTTTGGAATTCTCTCCAACAGGATTATCATCTTTAACTAAAATTAAAACCATGAACTTTTTCAAAATGAACATTAGCTGAAATGAAATAAAATGTAAAAAGGTTTAACAGCTAGTTGCCAAGGCAATGTTTCTTATTTCGTTTAGTTTCAATTGAGGTACTGAAACGAAATATTGACAAAATTCAAAATATTAACAAAAACTATAACAGTATATCAGTGATACTAAAATAACACTGATTTGCAAATGTTCTTGTAGTTACAGTGCAGATTTAATGTGTGGGCAATGGCACATGAGCAAACATATAAAAATAAAGGCTCTTCATGGTCATAGAAAAGTTGAAAATATTAAGGAATAAAAAGAAATGAGAAAAATCAAGAAAATTAATTTACAAGGTCAGACACTGGCAACAGTAAGACCATGACAAGCATACTATATTAGGGTGATTTTTCAAATTAATTCCAACACAAATGCATGCATGAGCTGAGGTCATAAATCAAATCCATCATGTGCATGTTGGACGCTTGAAAGCAGAATACTTATTCACAACTGCAAATTAGATGCCTGATTTGCCAGATCATGTGCAGAGATCACTGCCATTACACACTAGCTGTTCCATCCAAAGTTGCAAATTTAACTTGTGCACAAAATTGGAATGTCACATAAAACATTTGCGAATAAAGCAGTGTTTCCATCCCATGTGTTCAAGAGAACAAAATCATCACTTCTTGGGAAACTGGTGCAAAATATCAGTAAAAAATGGAAGTTGCTGCAATCGGGCTCTTTTTTCCTCCTTCATAAATGAGTTTGTCTCAGAGCGTCAGATGAAATACAATAAATGCTGTCATGTTCTCTTGCGTTTGGATGCTGGTGTTTGTGAACACAATCGTGTGAGACGCTTCTGGAGGGAATCAAACCAAATCATTCTGAATGAGATTCTGCGATGCGATTGGTGCGCTGGTTAGTCCAGTTACCCAATCACAGCCTCTGCTGAGGCAAAGTCACGTGAGTTTGTTGTTGCACATCAAGGGTTTCCATCGTAGTTTATGTGCATGTCTACTTAACGGATAAAAAATGTATCCTCATCAATTGAGCTCATACTTTTTTATGCACATTTTTAGAATTTATGCGCACCTTGGCATTTCCATAAATAAAAAAAAAATTTAAAACAGATTTTTGGAGTATATCTTTTTTCTTTTTTTCCCCACATTTGTTGTTGTTTGTGAAATTTACTAGCGTTTTTTTTTGTGTCCAGTGACAGTAGTTCAGCTTTTGTATATACCTGCTGTAAAGTGTAATGGTGTGTTGGGTGTGTAATGATGTGTAAATATAATACAATTTATATAATCCAAGATGTGCCAGTTCTGAGGTGACAGAAAGATAAGATGTGTTCGTAGGTGCTGGAAACGAGATCTATCGATTCATTCCAGTGGTTCAATCCCTGATGCAAGCAGCTGGAATGGTTTCATAGTCTGGCATTTCAGCAGCCAACGTCCACCAAGAGTGTATTAATGTGAGACATGTGAGGATATACAGTCTACACACTCCTGTTAAAATTGCAGCTTTTTAAGGTGCAAAAAAAAAAAAAAAAAAAAAAAAAAGAAAACATGTAAAATTCATGTATCTTGTAATCTTGAATCAGAATATCTTCTCCTCCCTCTTGCAGCATCTCTTGCAGTGTATTTCATGCATTCTGACTTATTTACACTGTTAAAGAGCTGGACTCTAATGCTTCTGTGCCAAAAATACTCTTCAGATTGCTCACACACTTCAGTCATTTTTTTTCTCAAGTATGGCCCTTTATTATGTAATAAAGGTCAGAGTTCCTTGTACGGGCACTTCTCTGGGAAGAGCGTGCACACATCGACCAGGGGTGCGTTTCCCAAAGCGAACTATGGTCGCAAGTTCCGTCGTTACCAATAGAGTTCAATGGGACTTACGACCATGGTTCACCAACGATGCTTTCGGGAAACGCACCCCAGAGCGAGAGAGCAAGAGCACGCCCATCAACACGCTTCTTTCGGCTTTACGGAAGTCGTCGGCAGCGCTGCACAGGAATTATCACTTTGTTTTTAGACCACAAAATCAACAATGTCACCAAAGAACTGTGTTTTTGGTTGTGAGGGAAAGATAACCTTGTTTCCCAAAGAACCCAGCGTTCAGTGGAGCTGAGAGATTTGTGCTCACACATTGCATTGATGCGCTCACAATATTTGTTATTAAAATAACCATAGAAACTGATAGTTGCAATCACTTTTTTATTGGTTAAAATGAATGGAGAATATGTTGTGTTTTCCGTGGTTGCTCAAAGCCCTCAGGATCGGCGCTAATGGTTTTATAAACATATAACAAAACATTTAAACAAGACCCAGTTCAGCACTGGATTTACAGATCGTTTGAAACTGAAAGATGGAGCGGTCACAGCGGTAATGATCCCGGTCATGAGTCAGAACCGCAGGTGGAGAGTAAAACTGCTTCAAATGTCTGTTTTGTTGGCAGTCAGCGTGCGTAAGTGCATATCATGTAAACAACACAAACGTATAATGAATCAAAAGTTATCCAGGGATAATGCCAATGGTGTATTGTGTGTGTTTAAATACATTTGTATTAGCTGACCATTGATAGCTTCGCTACACAAAAGCTGCGCGTTCGTCACTCTTTAGCTCCGCTCACACGGCACGCCTCCAGGAGCTCGGCTGTTTTCAGAAAGTCTCGGTACAGCATAACTTTATTTTATAAATCTGATCAAACTAAAGACTTTTCAGAGATATGAAGGATGCACTACTACTCTATATGTACTCAAGATTAACATGAGATTGGCTGAAACTGTGTGTGATACCCCCCCTTTAAGAAAAACCAAGAGAATAAAAAGTCATAACCTGGTTGCATAAATGTGCACCCCCTTTTATAATAGGGCATGTTACTCTGTTTGGAATTAATCATCACCTTCATCGCCATCATTATCATAATTATCACCATCATAATCATAGTAATTATAGGTAGAGATGAAGAGATTTCAAAGTTTAAACCAAATTATGTTTTTCTATCAGTTCTAGATTCTCAATTCTTAACTGTGCGAATCTAACAAACAAGTTAAACTGATCTGCTATAGCGCTGTACTGTCAAAACAGCATGATGTTAATGTTTATAATATCAAATCTTATTCATGATTTATAGTCGCATTTAGACAATAATATTGTTAGATTTTGTGACAATACTGTCACAGTTTTCTTCTGTTTTCATAGACTTCAGCTTGTTTTCATCTGTCTTCTTTGTTCATTTGCCGGCACTCATCAGTCACTATAACCATCATCACAGCTGTCCGTCGCTTGAGTTAATCATCTTTGTGTTTAAGTTCCTGCTTGTCCTCAGTTCAGTGTCCAGTATTGTTTGTGCATGTTGGCTACTATTGGGATTATTCTATTAAACACTGTGTTATCTTCATCTTCGTCTTCATCTTCCTTGTACGGGAGCGTTACAAATACCTGCAGTCAAGCAGCTGAGATTAACTCTGTAGCATATATCGCTGTATGTGAGTTATGCAGATAAAATTAAACATACTTATAGATCCAACTTTACATAAAGAGCTGTCAGCTGTGAGATAATAAAGTCACATTTTGCGCTGATAAAACAATCACACAACTGAGATTTATAATATAGTATACTATATTCAACTTTATACAGAGCTGAGCAATAATACAATTTACATTTTTTGTGATGATATAAACACTCATGCACTTGAGATTTTCTATATAGTATGTGAGTATCTGTATGTATGCAGATAAAGTTGGATATAATATATATACAATATTATTCATTATGCAGTTTACATTTTTGCAACGATATGCAGTTGAGAATGAGATTTTATTATATATATACATGACTATACTATATGTATGCAGATGAAACCAACTTTATATAGAGTTCTGAACTGTGCTCATATACTTATATATTACGTAAAGAGCTGTGTATATATTGCGGCAACACTTTATTTTAATGTGGTGATGTAGTTACACATTACTACATGTACTTACTATAGTAAAAACAGTAAATTATGCATAATTACAAGAGTCTAACCCTAAACCAAACCCTAACCGTAACTCTTTAGTAAGTACATGTAGTTAATTAATATTACACAGTACTTAAATGTATGATTACAGTGTAACAAAAACACCTTAAAATAAAGTGTAACCAAATAAAGTAATCTATAATGCGAGTATGAAATATAATATATACAATATTTTATATAGAGAGATGAAGCAATAACACAATTTGCGCTGATATAAAGAATCACGTAGCTGAGATTTGCTATATCGTATCGGCGAATAAAGTAAATAAAGTTTGCCACTTATTTATAGAACTTTCTATAAAGAGCTGGGCAATAATATATGACGATATGATCAATAGACTTTGTATTTGCTGCCAAATCCCGACTGCATGACTTGTTCTCCAGGACGGGCAGCACCCCTGGCCAGCAGTAAATGAGAGGCTGAGGAAGGAACTGCCCTTGTGAGTGTCTGTGTGGAGCTCGGGGTTCATTAGAGGCTGCCTTCAGCAGATGCTGCTGCCCGCTGCGAGGCAGGGGTCACTGAGGCGTGCCACACATCCCAGCGCCGCGGCCGTTTTAAGGACACACTGGGGGTTCTGGGAAGTCAACGTTTGAGTGGCAACACCAGCCCGCAGTGCGTTTATAAGGGGGTAGAATAGGGCTGATTATTTGTTTTCTCTAAAATCATGCTTTTTTCTGCAACTGAATGTGAGTATGGTGCAAAACGCAGTCCTTCATATCATGAAAGTGTCTAGCGGCGCCGTGTGCACAGGAGAAACCAGGCTGTTACACCCATCTACTGCAACCATCCATTTTCCTGTTCTGGCTGATGAAACGCTTTAATTGGACGATGCTGAGAGCCTGCAAAATGCTGTTTGTTTACTCAGCTGCATCAGAGCAAACAAACAAACACGGCCCAACCGAAGAACATGGCAATCTAAAACAGACAGATTTATTTTGCACAGGAGCAGCACAACCTCTCTATACTTGCTCTATTACTGCCTTTCTAAGAGCTCATTTATCAACTTGCTTTACAAAGTTTTACAAAGAATTAGGTCTACTTCTTGAGAAACTTGCATCAAATAATGCATCACAAAAATCTGAAGCAGCACAACTGTGTTTCAACACTTGATAATAATCATAAATGTTTCTTGAGCAGCAAATCATCATATCAGAATGATTTCTGAAGGATCATGTGACACTGAAGACTGGAGTAATGATGTTATTTGATCACTGGAATAAATTACACTTTACTATATATTCACATAGAAAACAGCTGATTTACATTGGAATAATATTTCACAATATTACTGTATATATGCATAATGTCTTTTTGTATGATGATTTGTATGATTAATATAGTTTTCTCATTATGAGATACAAAAAGCCTTGCATCTGGCTGTAATGCAATTAACAATAAATTCCTTTTTTTCATTATCATTTGATGACAGTACTCTTTTATCTAGTTCCTTTAACTGTGTGTTCAATAAGACATGTCATTTCTGTTTTTATATCTGGAGTAACACATTGTGTAGGAGAAAAGATTTCATTTTTGATTCAGTGCAGCCTTTTGGTTATTTGACACAATAAAAAGGAACCTACATCAAATATTTTGTAATTCTAAGCCTCTCCAAGAACGTTTTTGAAACGTTTTCTTCCTCCATCTTTTTGTTTCCTCCTCCTTCTCCTTCAGCTAGAGTTTAGGCTCTTCTGAAAGCAGTGCTGGGTTTGTAAACAGCCGCCGTTCTGCCCTCGTCTCCAGATGTGCTCTTCCCAAAATAAGCTTGGGAAGACATCCATCTTGTCTCCCCCAGGGCAAGTCAGCCAGTGTTGAGGAGTGTTGAATCTTCTCCTCCAGCTGATTCTCACCTACCTGCAATCAAGCTAAAAGACTTAAAATGCAGTGAATCACTGCACACAGATGACTGAACCAGTCCATCCACCTGAGCCCGCGCAGCACTGCCTGCGATATAATGTGATCTGACGCCATTAAGTAAATAGTTTAAAAATTGAAATGAGGTGTTTCATCAGGAGGAATGTGGCACAGACTGATCATACACTCTAAAAAATGTTTGGTTAAAAACAACCCAACTTGGGTTGAAAATGGACAAACCCAGCAATTGGGTTGTTTTAACCCAGTGGTTGGGTTAAATGTTTGCCCAACCTGCTGGGTAGTTTTATTTAACCCAACTACTGATTAAAAATGACTATATGGCTGGCTTAAAATGAATCCAAAATAGGTGAGAAATTAAAAATCAGACACATAATTACTAGAGGCAACATTAATAATCAAAAGGTGTACATTTATTAATAAGCAATTTAATAAATGTTTATTGTTTATTATTCATTATCTTATTAATAAATGCTCATTTATTAAACATATTAATAAATGTTAATTTCCAGCATATTTTGGGTTCATTTTAAGCAAGCAATACAGTAATTTTTTTTACAACAGTTGAGTTAAATAAAACTACCCAGCACGTTGGGCAAACATTTAACCCAACCGCTGGGTTAAAACAACCCAATTGCTGGGTTTGTCCATTTTCAACCCAACTTGGGTTGTTTTTAACCCAGCATTTTCTAGAGTGTGCACACAGAGCACTGCACTAAAATAGTTTGTTAAACTTAAAAAAACAAAACAACAACTCAGTTTGCAGCTTGAATTAAATGTGATGAGAGAAATCTGGACACTGCAACATAATACAATGAAAAAAATGTTTTTTTTTTGTTTTGTTTTTTTGTCTTTATTTTGATCTTTTATGAAGTCCTCACTGGTTGCATACAATAACAAACACAGCACAACCAGTGTAGTGCAGTTCACAATCATATAAATTGTTAAATTGTTCAGCAAATCTGTTATTTGCATTAAATATAAATATAAAAATAATAATCATAATAATCATATAATAATATTTATGTGCTACCACAATATTCCACCATCCATCCTGTATTTGTCAGAGATCTGGTAGAGGAAAAGATAGCATATAAGTAGAAAAAAGAGATCAACAAAAAGAGGAACACAGAAAGACTTGGCTGTTTTATATTTTAAAGGTCTTCTGTTTTTTCTCTTTTATCACAGCTCATATTTTTCTCTATGACAGCGTCTTTTTTCCGTCTATTTAAATGCCGTACAGGCTCATATATGCAGCTGTAATTCAACATTTCCAGTGTGAGCACATCCTCTCATCTGTGCTGGAGCACTGCATTATGGGTATTTATCCCTCTCTTTATTCTTCCCTCAATCGAAGAGCAAATGCATTATTTACAAGAGCAGTTAAAGTAGGACACAGAAGCGTTCATGGATGCCCATCTGTGGGGTGTTTCTCACACGACTCACACTCGCTGTAATATACCAGCATTCTCACATCGCCCATTACTGATGTGTGGAATATAAGTGCTGACTCTGGGAAGCAGATCTATCTATCTATCTATCTATCTATCTATCTATCTATCTATCTATCTATCTATCTATCTATCTATCTATCTATCTATCTATCTGTCTGTC